>NC_058404.1:166995300-167217663 GCF_002201575.2 Neomonachus schauinslandi
AAAGAAAGAAAGAAAGAAAGAAAGAAAGAAAGAAAGAAAGAAAGAAACATATGTGTATTTAAAATGTATATATATATATATATACATTTTCTCTGGGGAGAAAATTCTTTGGTATTTTAGTTTTTTTATTTTTTTTTAGATTCTCAAAGTAATCCAAAAATAGTTGAGAACCACATCTATAGAGTATATTTTTCTCTAGCTCATTTTGATGACATTTTTAATTGAATGACGTATGTACAACCTGAAATGTTTGTCATTTCACCTCTAGGCATTTTGTAATCACAAAGTAGCACATGAAAAAAACTCCCACTCATTTGCTCTCTTTCTGATTTCATCATCCATTATTTTGTTTTGTACTAACTGGTGAAATTTTGAATATTGAATATACCTAATTGAAATAAAGTGAGACATAATTTAAGTATTCTTTCAATGAAATGTTAAACAGGCACTAGTTTTTGAGCAGAATTTTTGGGTTAATAACTAATGTCGTTTTTCACTTTTTCTCTTTTGTCATTGCACAGCTGGATGGTAAAGTTTGAAAATACCTTACTAGGATTTCTAGCAGAAGCTAGGTTTTGGGGTTTTTTTTTTCAAGATTTTCTTTTTTCTTTATTTGACAGAGAGAGAGAGAGAGGGTGCGCGCACAACCAGGCAGAGTGGCAGACAGAGGGAGAAGAAGCAGGCTCCACCCCCCACCCCCCCACCAGAGAGCCTGACATGGGGCTCCATCCCAGGACCGTGGGATCATGACCTGAGCTGAAGGCAGCTGCTTGCTTAACTGACTGAGCCACCCAGACGCCCCAGAAGCTAGGTTTTTTTTTTTTTTAAAAAGGAACAACTTAAAAAAATAGGAACGACTTAAAACATAGCAAAAGAGATGAAATTTAAGTCATGTGACTGTTTCTGTGCATTTATCTTTCAACATTGAGATCGGATCCTTAGAGACTTGAACTCATTTTTCCGGCTTAATCTAGGCAAATAAAATTAGTACTTATAGTTCAACTTTCTATTTCATTTGCATTAATTGAAATTCTATCACAAGGCCCAATTTAAAAGTTAGCACCTGCATACTTCATTAGGACCCTCAAAAGGACATTATTGATTTATAATACTTCACCAAAATCATTTGTCTATTAGAATATAACACCTTTTATATCTGTCACTAAAATTGGTTCTGCTCTTAAACAGGACATAAGAGGAAGTAGTAAATTATTCAGTCAAACCTTTTACCCCCAGCATTTTAAGAGAGGTTAGAAAATTCTACTTCTGTTAAAGTTAATTCTTGTTGCCTTGTTTAGTCTTCCTTGCATTAGTAATTTATGTTTTTGGTGATTTGTCATGTGTCAGGTAAACACTTTACATGCAGATTTTCATTTAATTCTCATCACATGTACAAGAGTTTAGAGATACTGTTTTTATTTCCCAGGTGAGGGAACTGAGACTGAGAGTAGACAAATCACTTTCCCAAGACTACATAGATGGTGAGCAGTGAGGCCAGACTGATGACAGACCACAAGCCCTTAGCTACGACCTTATACAGTCCATCCTCACTATTCTTGGATTTCATATTGAGCTCCTCTATTTGTTAATATTTATTTCTAACCTCCACATCAATACTTGTCACCCTTGTGTGGTCATTTGCAGACATGTACAATAGATCAAAAACTTTGAGTCACCACACATGCACACTCCCAGTTGAGGTCCAACAAGGTGACGGATGCTCTGCCTTCTTTTTTCATATTGTAAATAGGTATCCTTCTCATGATCTATTTAGTGCCATGGTTTTTGAATTTTTGTAATTTTTGTTGGTGATTTCTCTGTTTAAAATGGCATCCAAACAGAGGTGCTGAAATGTTGCCTAGTGTTCCAAAGGGTAAGAAGGCTGTGCTGTGCCTTACAGACAAAATACATGTGTTGGATCAGCTTCATTTAGGTATGAGTTATAGTGCTGTTGGCCATGAGCTCAATGTTAATGAATCAACCATATCTATGAATTGAAATGTCTCTAAACAGAACACATATAAAACAAGATTTTGTATTGTTCAGTTGACAAAAATGTTGTGACCGAAGTCTTACAGGAACCTAACCCTCTCTTTCTTAGGAACAATGGTTCAGCGTTTGTTAATTTGTTGTTCACAGCTACTGTATAAGAACAAAACTATCATGAATAATGAGAATCAAGTGTATTGCCTTTCAATAATAATCAGTCTTGGGCGCCTGGGTGGCTCAGTCGTTAAGCGTCTGCCTTCAGCTCAGGTCATGATCCCAGGGTCCTGGGATCGAGCCCCGCATCAGGCTCCCTGCTCAGCAGGAAGCCTGCTTCTCCCTCTCCCACTCCCCCTGCTTGTGTTCCCTCTCTCGCTGTGTCTCTCTCTGTCAAATAAATAAAATCTTTAAAAAAAAAATCAGTCTTTATTGAAGACTTAATAGTCTATAGCCTTTATTTAGTTTCATTTTCCCCCAAGTATTTTTTTCCCCCTTTTACAGATGAGGCATTGAGGTATGATTGTCACCCAGTTAGCAGGTGACTGTATGATATTTGAATCAGGCTGTCTTCACAGCTGACACACTTTACTGTCATGGTATATATCCTGGTCATTAACCTTATTTGTTAAAACTTCCAAATAAAAGTACTAATCTACATCTTAAATCATCATTCTTTATAGATGTTCTATGCAGCACATGATTCTATAATATAAACAAAACCCAGCAGAACAAAACAATAAGGCTCTGTTTAACAAAATAATAAGAATAGTAATAGCTATTCAGAAATGCTAGAGGAGCCCTATGTGTTTTCAGAATATGTGGCTATTTTTGTGCAATAATTTTGGAATGACAAATTTCCTCCACCCTCCTGATTGCTTTCATTCCACAATCTTCTTTTTTTATTTCCACATTCAAATGAAATTCACTGGAAGGAGTAAAAACCTTCCCACTTTTCTTATAATAAAAACCACTAAGTGGAGTTTAAGTGGTAGCCCTTTCCTGATCTGGGGAATAAGAATTTAAGGGATGCAGGCAGCATAAGACGCTGCAGGGCCAAGCTGGGTTGGGTGTTAGAGAGCAAGGGCAGCTATCTTGTAGTTTCCCAGGACTGGAGTGCAGCAGGTGGGTGGGCTAGAGGAGGAAAAGCTGGAGGTATAAGGACGAATGACCTGTTTTATCAAAAACCTGCTTTTACCTTGGGTTGACTCTGCTTAATTGGAGCACTAACCCTTCTTCTGCCCTACTCTGACCTCCATAATCACCCACGATAGCTTCTGGAGCTGTGTTTTTCATAACTTGAGATATGAAGAAGGCATCTTTGTGAGCTGACACAAAGTGAATTATTATTTCTGTGGGTGGGCCCAGCACTCTCGGATGAGAAACTTGTAGGGTAGCAAAGAACAGAGCAAGGAACATAGAGGTAGTGAAAAAAAAAAAAAAGTCAACTGAGACACACAATGCTTGAATTGAAGCCCAGGATTTATCACTTACTAGGTGTATAACTTGGAGCAATCCACTTAATTCCTCACTGAGCCTCACTTGGTCCATCTCTAAAACGGGGATAAAAATAAAAACACCACCAATGGCTATCTTAAGGCTTAAATAAAACCAGGCAAATAAAAATGCTTTGTAAGATTCTTTATTAACAAAAATAATGTGATATTATTCTGTTTTAAGATTCTTTTTTAGGGATGCCTGGGTGGCTCAGTTGGTTAGGCATCTGCCTTTGGCTCAGGTCATGATCCAGGGTCCTGGGATCGAGTCCTGCATCAGGCTCCTTGCTCATCGGGGAGCCTGCTTCTCCCTCTGCCTGCCATCCCTCCTGCTTGTGCTCTCTCTCTCTCACCCTCTCTAACAAATAAACAAATAAAATCTTAAAAAAAAAAGGATTCTTTTTTTAAATTGACTAATTAAATGAATTAAAATGCTTATTATAACTTAGAAAGATTTTATATTCAAAGTTTGCATTACCTTGGGGAGAAATATGTGTTTGCATTACATGGGGGAGGAACACGGTACAGTATGGAATACGATGAAGGCTTGCCCTCCCCCCAGGGGTCTTTCTCTCTCATCTGCTACAGATGCTAAAATCATATTATAAAGAATTTTTATTCTAACCGCCTTTAGAATGCAAATGCTACTTGGGAGAAGAGATGTTTTGAATCTAATTTATTAATGAGTTTTTATACCTGGGGATGCCGGGGCCAAGAAAGAATACCTTAGAGTCTGAAAGGGGCCTTCAAGGTGGCATACAAAAAATCTTGCCTACTTCAAACATGATCTCTTTCTTTGTTAATTCAGTGACCAGAAAATAATCAATCAGCACGTGTGTACACACACACACACATGCACACACACACACTGTGGTGGAAATTAGAAAGAGGTAATTAGTAAAGCATTAGAGGAAATGGACAAATCATGTCTGTAATTAACTCGGAGCAGAGGAGGAGAAGGAAATGTTGCAGCCAATGCCAAGATATGCACAAAAGTGCTTAACTTTAGATGTCATGCTATAGGAATGATGGGGATAAAATTACAGAGAAGCAAAGGGATGTTACTCTTAGGCACGTCCTTTGTCAGCGGATGGCTAGCTATGACTAATGTCAAACTCAGAGTGGTAAGAATCCGGCTTTAAAAGACTTGGCATTTGCTTCTTCCTGTGTTTACCATGCTCTCACCCACAGTCATCTCCCATCACCTGGGACCGACCAGTGCTTCCCTTGTCAAGAGTTCAGTACTACCCTGCCGACCTGCCACCTCTCTGAGAGGCTTTTGACAACTCAGGAGAATAACACCTCCCCGCAACCTTTATGCTGTTAAAACACTTTATTCATGCCTCTTTAAAAAAAAATGTATCAAACTGTATTATATTATTTTTTGTATTAGTATTTATTTTTTTCTCATATACATCCTTCTCTATCTCTAGAATGTGAACTCCTAGAGGTGTGCAAATCATTTGTCCAGTTTTGTATTCCTAGCACTTAAGATCAACGCATGGTAGGTTTTCAAAAAATGATTGCTGAGGAAATTAACATGATTATTATTACAATTTTTAGTTTGTCAATTTCCTTATCACTACTAACCTTTTTCTATTCACAAATTATCAGACTCTTCCATTTTTCTTTCCAGCTTACCAGTGATTTATATATCTTATTACATGTATACTAGTTATTCTACTTTTCATTCCGAGGTCACAGTTAGGACCACAGCATACTTTTTTGCTTCATATGAATAATTCTCTAATTTTGGCCAGATATTTGTTTTACCTCCTCCCATTATTGAGCTTACTTTTCTTTATTTTAATGTCAATGAGTTCTAATTTAATTTGATTTATAGGAACTCCATTGGAGATTTCTCTTTCTATCAAGTTTTTCCTGAATTTTCAGTCCCCTAATAAAATTATTTTCTAGAATGCCAAATAAATCTTCCTTTTGTCAAAAAATTTTAGTTGCCTTGAACAAAGAAATGCCATTTTATCCTCACATATTATCTGGTCATCATGACATAACGACATTCTCATATTCTTTAAAAATGACACAGTAGTATAAGAAAAATTTTCCTCATTTTGAAGATTTAACAAATAAAACTGCATTATAGAAAATTAGTGGCAAATGGAGGTTTCCCCATTCTGAAGAAATTTCTATAAAGTTAATTATCTCCAATATTAGCTCTTTATTCACTCATTGAATATACTTTTATTAGGCCCTGGGCATGGATAATACATAGATTACATAGAGATTTCTTTTTGGTAGATAGAAGATTTAAAAAAAAATAATGTCCTTATTCAAATGGATCTCTCTTAAAGCATTAGATTTAAATGTAACCCAATTTAGTAGTATTATTGATGTTTGTAATATGGTTTCATCTTAGGGGCACCTGGGTGGCTCAGTCGGTTAAGCGACTGCCTTCAGCTCAGGTCATGATCCTGGAGTCCCGGGATCGAGTCCCGCATCGGGCTCCCTCCTCCGCAGGGAGTCTGCTTCTCCCTCTGACCCTCCCCACTCTCATGTGCTCTCTCTCAAATAAATAAATAAAATCTTTAAAAAAAATATGGTTTCATCTTAGATGTTACTTAATTCAGAGAATTTCTCTGAGCAGAGGTATCTGATTTCATTTTTAAATCAGCCTTTTTTATTATATGTTTCATGGGTACATTATAATTCGACATCTGTATACACTACAAGGTGATCACCCCAAAAATTCTAGTTACCATCCATCACCCTACCAATGACCCCCTTTATCTCTTTTGCCTACCCTTCAACTCCCTTTTGCTGTGGTAGCCACCAATTTATTCTCTGTATTTATGAGTTTGTTTCTGTTTTAAAATAGGCATTTTTTAATCAGCTTGCTTTTCCCACTTTATCTTCATAGAATTTTCATTTACTATATCCATAGGAGAAACCACATTTTTTCTCTGTTTATAAAATCTTCAAATATATATATATATATATCTCATACCCAAAGATTAGCAGACCCTACTATCGTTTTTTGTTTGTTTGTTTGTTTTGTTTGTTTCAAAGGCAGTCACAGAAGGATGTTTTATCCCCCTCTTGGTTCAGGAAAAAATTTCAATTAGATTATCCATGCATATACATGTTAGACGGTTTCCTCTGCCTTTGTTTCCCTTGACTTTGGAAATATGTTTAGCAAAAATTTGATGCAGCCGAGGTCCAAGAGGTTGCTGCCTGTGTCCACAATAGCTAAACTCTGGAAAGAGCCCAGATGTCCATCAACAGATGAATGGATAAAGAAGATGTGGTATATATATATATATATATATATGTACACACACACACACACACACACACAAAATGGAATATTACTCAGCCATCAGAAAGGATGAAATCTTACCATTTATATCAACGTATATGGAGGGTATTATGCTGAGTGAAATAAGTCAGTCAGAGAAAGACAATTAATATGGTTTCACTCATACATGGAATATAAGAAACAGTGTAGAGGATCATAGGGGAAGGGAGGGAAAACTAAATGGGAAGTTATCAGAGATGGAGACAAACCATGAGAAACTCTTAACTTTAGGAAAGAAACTGAGGGTTGCTGGAGGGGTGGTGGGTGGGGGGATGGGGTAACTGGGTGATGGACATTAAGGAGGGCATGTGATGTGATGAGCACTGGGTGTTATATGCAACTGATGAATAAATGACCTCTACATTTGAAACTAACGATGTACTAGATGTTGGCTAATTGAGTTGAAATTAAAGAAAAAAAAGAAAAGAAAAAGAAGGTTTCTTTTTTTTTTTTAAGATTTTATTTATTTGACGAGAGCGCACAAGCAGAGGGAGAGAGAGGGAGAAGCAGGCTCCCTGCTGAGCAAGGAGCCCGATGTGGGACTCCATCTCAGGACCCTGGGACCCTGACCCAGGCCAAAGGCAGCCGCTTAACTGACTGAGCCACCCAGGCATCCCAGAAGGTTTCTTTTGAACGCCACCACTTTCCTTTGCTTACAAGTATTCTGAGATATTACAAGGACAGTAGGGAGGTGGAGAATTTCTCCCTGCAGGACAGGCTTGGAACAAAGTCCTGTGGCACAACCTAGCATCATTTCTGCCACTGGTCAAGGGACCATACGCTGGTAGCTCTTGAATGAAAATCCTCCCAGTATACCACTAGGAGGGACAGGGAGATATTCCCAACACAGACATTTTAGGACTTCCGTTCTGAGTTCTAGGTCAACCACCTCCAATAAAAGAACAGTATAAACTACAGTAGTTATTTTATTAAAATCTGTCCGTGAAATTGCTCTCTGAAGCATTAGCCACATGTATGTAGGGAGTTTTGGCAATGATGGGCACAGACATCAGTGCTCTGGATTTAGGCATTTATCAACTCAAGTCATTTTTGGAATGAGGTGGATTATAAACGAATTAATAACAACAAAAAAGCAACCAAAAACGGCAGCCTCTTCAGTCACCTGGGTGGCTCAGTCGGTTACTCACCGAATTATTATTGAGACTCCTGGGGAGCAGAAGAGGGAGAAGGATAGTAAATGCTTAAGAGCAACCTATGGATTAATCCTCCTCAACAATTAGTGTCACTATTTTCTTCCCTTTCAGTACTCTTTCTATGGATTTGCCTCTTCTGGATATTTCATTTAATGGAAGCATATATGGCTTTTGCGTCTGGCTTCTTTCACTTACCATAATGTTTCAATGCTCACCCATGTTGTAGTAGGTATCAGAACTTCATTCCTTTTGATGGTGGAAAAATATTCCATTGTATGGATATATCACATTCTGTTTTTCCATGCACCAGTTTGCAGACATTTCAGTTATTTCCATCTTTTGGCTATTGGAAATTGTCCTGCTATAAGTATTTTTATACAAGTTTTTGCTTGAACACCTGTTTTCAGTTCTTTGGAGTATTTACCCAGGAATGGAGTTGCTGGGTTATATGGTAATTGTACTTTTAACTTATTGAGGAATCATCCAACCGTTTTCCACAGTGGCTGCAACATGTTATATTCCCATTAGCAATGTACAAGTGTTCCAATTTAATTTTTAATTAAACAAAAGGGAAATAGTTGCAGGTGTGAAAGATATCCACAGGTTACCCAAGAAATTATGAACTGCTAAATGCCAACAATTTGAAATTCTAAGGAAATAAATATTTTTGACAATATAATACCCCCAAACTGACACTATAACAGAAAATTTGTACGTATTAAGAACTACTACCAAATCTTTACCCCTAAAAAGAGGATATTATGGATGAGTTCCACCAAATTCCCAAGGAATATGTGTATATTTTATACAACTTCTTATAGCAGAAAAGAAAAGATGTGCAACTCATGTTTTGATGTGTCACTTTGATATCTGTGTCATTCAGGGTCCCAGCAGAAGTCGTTGGCACATTCACACTGAGGAATTGAGGAGATTTTAATTAAGGGACTCTACTTTGGCATGGGCTGACTTTAAGAAAACCAACAGAAAATAGTTTTGCACTCAGACTTAAAACAGAAGAAGCCAATATCACTCTTTGGCCTAAAAGGGCGATTCAAGGGTATTATTTACAAAATCCAGAGTGGAGCTGGGATTTTTGTAGAAAAATGCATCAAACTGCAATCTAACAGAAAGGGAATTGGGGTGTTAAGTACTGAGACTTCACTCATATCCTGCCCTTGAATCCCCTGCCAGGAAATCATTGACAGCCACACCAGAAGCCAGAGGACAACGGAACCCATTGAAGGAATCTATTCAGTCACCTTCCATGATACAGAGCAGGGAGGAGAATATATAATAAATTGAAAGAACAAATGAAAAAATATTCAGCAGAATATTAAAATTAGATGAAGACACCGAGAAAATTAATGTATAAGCCAATTTCTCTTTTGAGCATAGATTAAAAATTTCTAAATATTAATTAGCCAACAAGGTTCAGCAGCATATTTTAAAAAACATCATGAATCAAAAAGGATTTATCTCAGGAATGCAAGGACAGTCAACATCAGTAACATAATAATATAATTTATCACAATAATGGATGCAGAGTGAACATCACATGACCATCTAAATATGCACAGAGAAAGCTTTTGATAATGTTCAAAATACATCTGAGATTTTTTTTAAAGTTCTTCAAAAAGCAGAAATAAAAGGAAACTTCCTTAATCAGATAAAATCTGTCTCTCCTCACCTCTATTGACACTCATCCCCAGTTGCAATATAAAGCAAAACAAACAAATTAGTAAATACAAGCCAATACCAAATGTCATATTTAATAAAGAAATTTCAGAAGATTTAATATTAGGAATTAGGTGAAACTCTGATATACTACTTTTAAGATAGTATTGGAGATTCTGTCCAATTAAATACAAAGGGAACAAGCACGTATGTGAATTAAAAGGAAGAAGACAAATGCTCGGTATTTGTAATTAATTGATCATTTACAAAGAAAACCCCATATAATCAGCAGACAAACTATTAGAACTATTGGCATTGCAGCAAGATCAATATGTAAAAATCAGTAGTATTTCTTCGCAAGAGCAATTAACATTTAGAAACTGAAATACAAAATAGGATACTATTTACAATCACAATAAAGACCATGTAGCCTCTAGAGATTAACCACCCAGTTCCTGAAGTAAAAAAGTTTAGAATCCATCCCAGTATCTTGTTTGCTTTTGCTCCTCAGAGCTCATTTACCATTGTCTAAACTATTTCCCAAATCTGTCTACTTTGCTTTACCTCCATGACTATTACTTTTATTGAAGCAACAGTCATGTCTAGATTTCTGTTCAATGAAGTTACCACAGACAAAATTAATAGACAGTTAACAGACTAGGAGAAAATATTTGCAACATTAAAAAAAAAACTTTTAATTTTGGAGTAGTTTTATACTTACCAAAAAATTGTAAATATAGTACAAAGAGATTATATATACCCTGCAGCCAATTCCCCCTGTTGTTAACATATTAGCATGAGTCTCTTGTTGTAACTAATGAATCTATATTTATATAATATTATTACTAAAGTTTATATTTTATTCAGATTTCCTTAGTTTTTATCTACTGTCTTTTTTTTTTTTTTTCCTTTTCTGTTCCAGGATCCTATCCAGGATAGTTAGTACATTACCTTTAGTCATCATGTCTTCTTAGGATCCTACAGACTGTGAAACTTTCCCTGTTTTGAATGACCTTCACAGTTTTGGGGAGCACTAGTCATTTATTTTGTGGAATATTCCTCAGTATGGGTTTGGCTGATCTTTTTCTCATGATTAAATCGGGATTATGGGGTTTAGAACGAAAAACCATTGAAGTAAAGTGCCATTCTCATCATGTCATGTCAAGGATAGATTTTATCAACATGACTTACCATTCTTGATGTTAACCTTGATTACCTACTGACACAGTGTTTATCAGGTTTCTCCACTGTAATTTAGTCTTCTACTTTCAACCCTAACACACACCTTTCATATTATACTCAGAGTCAACTCTGAGAACCCACACTTAAGGTTATTAGGAGGTGTTGTATTTCATTTCCTTGAAGGGGCAGTCTCTAAATAAGTTCTTTGGGGGCCTTTTGCACAGGAGACTTGTCTTCCTCTCATTAATTTATTTTTCAATTATTTATTTAACTCAGCATGCACTCATGTAATATTTATTTTATACTCTAGTTTATAATACTACACTATTTTGTTGCTCAAATTGTTCTGGTTTAGCCATTAGAAGCTCTTAAGGTTGGCTCCTGGGCCCCTTTGACATACCCCCATTGTTTTAGGTATTTTGAGTATTTTTTTAGTTTTTGGCACTTTTTACAACATGTTTGGCAAAAAATTAATAATTTAGAATATAGAATGATTCCTATATTTAAAAAATGGGCAAATGTTATAAATAGGTAATTTAAAGAAGGAAAATTCAAATAGCTAATAAACATTGAAAACATCCTTGCATTAATTCATAATAAAAAGTAAATTAAAAACAAATGATGACATTTTATATTCATATAATTGGCATAAATAAAAATATTGCCTAAATCAGTGGCTATGAAAGACAGCAGAAAATGGGGATCTTGTGCTCTATTTCTGAGAGTGTAAATTAGGCAAGTCCATTCTAGAAACAAACTGGCAGTATTTTAGCAAAATTGAGTAAGTGCCTACTCACTCGGGGACATATGTACCCAAGAGACTGTCCTTCAGGTACACAAAGAGACATTTGTCCTTATAAATACTGTAGCATTGTATGAGCAAGAAGTTGGAAGCATTCAATATGCTTATTACATATGAATGGGTAAATGACATATAGTTATGCACATCATAGAATATTAACCAGGAAAAGAACCCTTTATTAATATCTAGCAACCTATTCTAGATATCAAAAATAATGTTGAATAGAAAAAGTAAGAAATAGAACATAGTTTACAGCGCCATGCTGAAATGCTGTATATGTTAAAAATATATATGAAAATCAACACTAATTTTTTATATATACATAAAGATAAATAAATATATAGAAATTGCTCGAAAAGCTGTACATTAAATATAAACTCTGGCACTTAAAGTGTGGGGTTAACTTGGATGGAAGGTAAAGAAGAAAGACAAGAAAATAATACATTTTAAAGATACAGAACATAATCTGTTTATGTTTAGTTATAAACTGAGAAGATCAATTTAATTCTTGAGAGTCAAAAAAACCAACAACCCAACAACACCCAATCAAAGCATACCAACTAACCAATAAACCAACCATCATGAGCATTAGCCACCAAGTTATAAGGTACAAATAAAACCATTTGATATGCTGTTAGATTTTAAAATGGCAACATTTTTTTGTTAATGATTATCATTATTAATTTAATAATTCAACAAATATTTTTGATATTTCAAAGTATTGTACAGGGCTTAACTGAGGAATGTAAAAGTGTATATCTAAATCAAACTTAGGAGTTTTCTAAATAGTCTAATCACATCAGTATGAGAAGTAGTGTGACATATAACCACCTTTCTGAAACTCACCTTACCAGCATATTATTTTTATGTTGTTCCTTTTATTTTAAAATTTACTTCTCAGGGTCCCTGGGTGGCTCAGTCGTTAAGCGTCTGTCTTCGGCTCAGGTCATGATCCCAGGGTCCTGGGATCAAGCCCCACACTGGGCTCCCTGCTCCGCAGGAAGCCTTCTTGTCCCTCTCCCACTCCCCCTGCTTGTGTTTCCTCTCTCGCTGTGTCTCTTTCTGTCAAATAAATAAAATCTTTAAAAAAAATAAATAAAAAAAATTTCTCATAGACTAAAATCATCAATTTAAAAACCCTAGGGAAAGTCCATTATTATATTTTCCGTTCAGTTTCTAACATGTGATTGTCTTTTAAAATATAATTTGGCATTATTTATAGTATCCTCGTCTGTGAAGAATAACTGAAAACAATTTTTTGTAGATACTGCTGTAATTTGAACTTACACTCCCTTTTCATTTCCCTTCTCTGTGAAAGCTTGTCAGATTTAACATTATTCTGGGATTCAAAGCTATTATTAATTTATCATTACAATGCAGCACTTTTTTATATGCAAAAGCTTTCTGTGCTAAAGAGTTCTCCTTGAATGTACTAGCTCTACCGTTCTATTACTACAATAAGGTAAATTCAAGAAATAAGCAATAAAAACAAAAAGTTCCCTCAACATGAATTTTTATTCTGTAACTTATACATGCAACCTCCTCCTAGTATAAGTCTAAATTTGATTTGAACACAAAATATTTCTTAATCTGGTTTATTACTGTGTATACATTTTTCAGATAAAAATATATCCTAGAGATCTCTCCATAGTCATATATCCAGATATTCTTCATTTCTTTGTACAACCTCATCATGATTCATGATGTGGATGTATTATTATTTATTCAACCAGTTCCCAAATAATGGACATTTAGAGGGAACAAATGATCAGGATACCTTTTCTAACTCCCAGGTGTCAGAGTGCCCTCTTCTTCTTTTTTTTTTAAATTTAATTTTATTATGTTATGTTAATCACCATACATTACATCATTAGTTTTTGATGTAGTGTTCTATGATTCATTGTTGGCGTATAACACCCAGTGCTCCATTCAATACGTGCCCTCTTTAATACCCATCACCAGGCTAACCCATCCCCCGAACCCCCTCCCCTCTAGAACCCTCAGTTTGTTTCTCAGAGTCCATAGTCTCTCGTGGTTCGTCTCCCCCTCCAATTCCCCTCCTTCATTTTTCCCTTTCTACTATCTTCTTCTTCTTTTTTTTTTTTTGAACATATAATGTATTATTTGTTTCGAAGGTACAGGTCTGTGATTCACCAGTCTTACACAATTCATAGCCCTCTTCTATTGTCTTTGTGAACTGTTCAAACATGAGGACTAAAGATATGCTAGCTTGTGGCCCTTCTTAACTTTCTGGACCTTCATTTTCATTTGCACCAACTGTCTTTATTCAGCTAATTTTAGATTCTGTTCCAAGGGGGTTCTCCTTTCATCCTGAAGGGAGCTCCTCCAGCCTACTCTACCTCCCTTGGACCTCACTGCAGGTCCCAAGTACTCATCGGCAACTTGGAAAATGTGGAGACCCTGCCTAGTTTCTGTTCCCCAAAGGCTTGCTGCTGTTTCCAGGGAGCACCTGCTGGGGTTCAGGGTTTTTCCTGAATCCTGTAAGATGCATCATTACTGCCCTCTGTTACAAATGTTGATACTAACATGTTGTACAGAGCTATAGTGTTTGTCTCCAGATTTAGCAAATAAAGAAAAGTTGCCATATTTAGCAAATAAAAATTCAGGATGCCCAGTAAATTTGAATTTTAGATGAACAATATATAGTTTTTAGTATGATTATGTCCCATGTTCTGTTTGAGACATACTTGTGCTAAAGATGTATTCAAGTTTTAACTAGATATCTTACATTTTATCTGGCAACCTAATGCAGCTTTTTTTATCCTTATGGGTAGACTCAGGTTTATTTAAGAGCAAAGCCATCGCCATGGCCAACAACACAGATTTCCTTTTCTTGCTTTGATTTTAAATGTTTATTTTGGCTCTATCTTGTAGTTATGAAATGATCCTTTTTTATTTATTCACTTTTTGTCTGTTTGAATCCCATGATAACATTAGGTATGTTCTTCAGAAAGACACAGCTTTCTAATTTTACCTTTCTATAGATGTCCAGAAATATTTGTAACTAGAGATATGTTGTGACCTGCATGTTTGTGTCCCCCCCCCAAAATGCACATATTGAAATCCTAACACCCAATGTGATGGTATTGGGAAGTTGGGCCTTTGGGAAGAGATGGGGTCATGAGAGTGGAGCCCTCATGAGTGGGATTGGTGCTCTTATTAAAGAGGCCCCAGAGAGCTCTCTCAGCCATTCAGTCATGGAGAACACAGAGAGAAGAACCTCTCTCAATCAGAAGCGGGCCCCCACCAGACACAGAATCTGGCCAGCACATTGATCTTGAACTTTCTAGCCTCCAGAACTGTAAGAAATAAATGTTTTGTTGTTTAAGCCACCCAGTCTATGATTCTGCTATAGCAGCCCAAACGGACTGAGACAAGATGCATTAGTTGTAAATTCATCTAGCTCTGCTTCATATATATGTGGTCAGGGTATTGATTGGGTTGGTGGTAAGGGCTTTTGATAGGTTACTAATTTACAATAAAATGCAGTTTATTTTGAAGTGACATTTCCAATTCAATAAATCATATAACACTTTAAAGGAAGAATCACTTATGGCCTTGAAAGGAGAAGGAGATCTTAAGGTAACATTTAAAAAAGGAAAAAAAAATGACTCTGTTTTAGTGGGAAAGGACAGAGTTCCAGCTATATCAAGCAGCACTAATTATTTGTTCATAAATATTACAAGGGCAAAGCACCACGAGAAGAGTTATATCCTTCTTTTGGTGCCCTATGTAAAAATATATCCTATATTTTTAACTCATAAGAGGAGAAAGGGATTAAGAGTCCTAACTAAAGAAGCAACAGATGTGTCCACTATTAGGAAAATAGGAAAGGGCTTTTAAAGGTCACAAAAAATTCTTGGAATATCACTTGATAAACACACACACACACACACACACACCAGAAAATGTGGCCAAAAAAGTAGCATCAGTTTTCTAGGCAAAAAAAGGCTAATGTCGAGATGATTTTCTCCCACCCCCTAAAAATAAAAATCACCTCCCACATTTAGGTAAAATAAGAAGAAATACTATGAATAGAATTTAGAAGAATGGTCTCATTCCAGAATTTCTGAATACTCTGAATCAGACCTTTCTATCTCATGAATGTAGTTCATAAAACAAGGACAAAGATCATAGACAAAAAGCACACAAACAATGAACAGCAACAGAAAATGTAGGGACAACTTCACATACAATGGTGTTTGCGTTGGAAAGGTACCCATTATGGAAGGTAGAAGATAGTATGATTTGAAGATCTTTGAAAGGAGAAAATGACGGGGCGCCTGGGTGGCTCAGTTGGTTAAGCGACTGCCTTCGGCTCAGGTCATGATCCTGGAGTGCTGGGATCGAGTCCCGCATTGGGCTCCCTGCTCAGCGGGGAGTCTGCTTCTCCCTCTGACCCTACCCCTCTCAAGCTCTCTCTCTCTCTCATTTTCTCTCTCAAATAAATAAATAAAATCTTTAAAAAAAAAAAGAAAGGAGAAAATGAGGGAAATATATAAGACTAAGGATATTGTAAAATTCTAATGAAGAAAGAGTGAATTTAAAATCATTAAGCGCATTTCAACTGACTACCAGCCCACCACGTGCCCTTCCACCATAGGAGCTCACACCACAGATGGAGAAATGAATCCAGGAAGTAATGTTTAGGCACTTGCAGGCTGACTTTGACCTTTACGACTTGGCATTTCAAAAGCCACCATTAGAACTACCTTTTAGAATGTTCTTTTTTATATGTTTATATACAAGGAAAATAAGCCATACTAAATAGCACATACTATTCTATAAAGTGGGTTTTCTTCCCTGAAGTTTAAATGTAAATTTTATAGTGTTGGACTGCAACTATGCTGAAAAAAATTTTTTCTCTAATAGCTAATAGTGTTTCCTGATCGTTTTGGGTGATAAGTAGGTTCTAGATATTTTTGAGGTTTTTGTAAACTTCTTGAAATAGTTTCATTTTAAGATTAAAAATTATGCCAAACATCCCTTTTAGTAAGGGGAGGGTTTGCACAAAAAGTAATATTTTAGAATTCTCTAAAGTCTTACCCTTATTGTACTGGATTGGCGTTGAAAGAGAGAAGGGACATTAAATGCTATGTAAAAACCAGGTGCACTGAAAGTAGAAACTTGAATTAGAAGTAACACAGTCATTAGCCATTGAGAGTGTCACCTTAACACGTTGAAACCAATCTAAAAGAAATCAAAGACTTCATAGATAAGGAATAGAAATTTGGATTTCAAATGGGAAATACTGCTTTTTTTGCTGATACTGCTTTTGGTTTTGTGTTTGGAAAAAAAATTACATTATAAGCATCAATTTTAAGTGTGATAGGAAAAGTTTTGTAATAATACATTTCTTTTTTTTTTTTAAAGATTTTATTTTATTTATTTGACAGAGAGAGACACAGCAAGAAAGGGAACACAAGCGGGGGGGAGGGAGAGAGGGAGAAGCAGGCTTCCCTCTGAGCAGGAAGCCCAATGCGGGGCTCAATCCCAGGACCCCGGGGTCATGACCTGAGCCGAAGGCAGACGCTTAACGACTGAGCCACCCAGGCGCCCCTGTAATAATACATTTCTAATGATAGATAAAAATATTAGAACACAGTGATAATTATGCCTACAGAAAAACTATATAAAGCTTTGTTAGATTCAGCAAAGATAAGCAGAATATAGAGCTGCACTGCCCAATAGAGTACCCACTAGCCATAGGTAGCTAAAAAAAATAAAATAAAATACTTGAAATGTGGCTAGTCCAAATGGAGATTGGCTGTAAACATAAAATACACACAGGATTTCAAAGACTTAGTATGCAAAAAAGTAAAATATCTCAATAATATTTTATATAGATTGTATGTTAAAATGATAATATTTTGGATATGCTGAGCTAAATTAAATATGTTATTAAAATCCATTTCACTTGTGTGTAAAGAATTTAACCTGTTCAAAGAGAGGTCTGGCCTTTGCCCTGTGATGTCCTGCCTGATAAGAATGTCTTGTTTACCTGATAGTCTTGGTACTATCAATGTGATTTATGATGAGGGCTTTGAGTTACATGGTATCAGCTAAAACTTGAGGGGGATGGAGACTGAGGTTAACCATGTGGGCAGCCAATGTGATTTATGATGAGGGCTTTGAGTCACATGGTATCAGCTAAATCTTGGGGGGTATGGAGACTGAGGTTAACCATGTGGGCAGCCAGCTATGTCCATGGGATGGAGCTGCATTAAAATCTCTAGATATCAAGTCTTAGATGAGCTTTCTCAGTTGGCAATACTCTGCATATTGCCACACATTGACACTGGGAAGGTTAAAATTGTCCATGACACCCTTGGGAGAGGACAGCTGGAAGCTCCATGTGTAGAACTTTCCAGGATTCTGCCCATGTATCTCTTCCCTTGGCTGATTTTAACCTGTGGCCCTTTACTGTAATAAACCCTAACCACAAGTATAAATGCTTTCAGTGAGTTCAATGAGAACCTCTAAAAAATTACCAAAAAATGAGGGTGGTCTTGCAGTTGGTGTCACAGGTGAGGATGGTTTTGAGGACCCCCAGACTTTCAGTTGGTGTTAGAAGCGAGGATGGTTTTCTGGAATGTTCCTGAACTTTCCAACATGTTTCTCATTACTTTGTTTATTGTGGCAATTAGAACATTTAGAAGTACATACTTGTCTTGCTTTTCTGGCTTGCATTGTCTTTCTTTTGGGCAGTGCTAGGATAGAATCTATGTCTAACAGGAAAAGGTAGAATAAAGCAACATGAGGTACCACAGCTCAATGAAGGGAAAAATTCTTTCAGTGACCGTTATTTAAGAACACACATTTCACTTTAGATTCTAATCATCTGATTGGATGCCATGAGTTTGATCCATAGAAAGGTTAAAAAGGAAATTTCAGTGACTTACAAAGGAAGTAGTTACAGGCTTCTGTAACTTTATACGAATCCTTCTGTTTATAAACAACAGCCCAAAATTAAAGAAATAAATGAACCAATTTTTCAATGAGCTAGAAATTGGGGTTAGTAAAAGGAAGTGATTATTGTTGTAACTCTGCAGCCAGACTGCTTGGTTTTGAAACTCACCTCTACAGTTTGTTAGCTGTGTGAGTTTAGGGAACTTACCTAATTATTCTATGCCTCAATTTAATTCTAAGTAATGGTAAAGATGATAGGTACCTATCTCAAAAGTGTATTGTGAGGATACATGGCTTAATATAAGCAAAGTGCTTACGCTATTGGCACATAGTACACAGGAATAAGTATTATAGTTATGGGGTCACGACCTACCCGGCCATCATTAAATCTTTTCTTGAACTCATCCCCTACATCCAGTGAATCACTAAGTATTGTTGATTTTGTTGCTAAAGGTTTTTCTGAATCTGTCTCTTCCACTCAGTTCTCTGCCACAGATCTAATTCAAGTCTTTCTGCTTGCCTGGATCATTTCAAAAATTTCTTAAATGGCCTTAAAATGTCCTCCTGCTTCCTCCCTCCATCTTATTTTTACCAGTAGGTTAATTACAGGACTCTTTGGCCTCAAATAGTCTGATAAGTCCCCACTACTCATATAACGAACACAAAATTACTTAGTTGGCATTTCAGTCTATTTTGGCCTCATTATTTCCATTTGCTCCTTTCCAATTCTCTAGGGTTACTAAAAATCTTCTAAAGACACCAAATGCTTGTTTTTTCCCTTAATAACCCCCCAGCTGGGAATATTACTTTCTGCCCCAAATCTTCCTTTTGTCTTCCACCTTGGCCTTTCCTGCCATGAAAATCTGGCCACAGTTCTTTTCATGGCTTGTCTTCCCTTAGCTTTTTGTTTATGTTCCTATTGGAGCACCATCACTGGATTATTGGTCTGCTCTAGATAGCTCCCATCTGCGCTTCCAAGTCCACTCTTTATTCTTTGATAGTTTACTCTGTGTTCCAGAATATAGACCCATATGGAATAAACAATGGGCTCCCTTGCTTTCTTGCTTTTGGTTGGGTTTAATCAAGTGATACTCACTGGCATTAAAATAAAATAAAATAATATAGAAAGTCAACTAAAGTAAAAAATAAGGAGGAGAATAAGACTGTAGTGTTTATTTTTCCCCATTCCTTCTTGCTGGGTTGCTCCAGGACGATGCTTCTCTACCAAAAATCACAGCCCCTCTCTATGTAGCTACATCTCTGAGGTTCCAGTAACCGCTCCTTCCCTTTGCCTTTCAGACTTAGGCCTGGAGATCACCCTTCTGCTCTTACTAGTCCAAATACTTCTTCTGTTACATTTCTTAAACCCTATGCACACCAGCTCTTATCAGTGAAACAACAAGAATGTGTACTATCAGTTTCCTGCCTAGACCCTGTCTGACACAATGCTTATGATACTTTTTGAGAAAGGAGATTAAATGAGACAAATTCTAATTTGGAAGGATTGAATAGGAAATAATTAATTCAGAATATACATTATTAATTTTATTATTTTTTTTGGTAAAAGAAATAAATTACAGTTTGACCTTGCCCATGTTATTTTCTCCAACTTTAAAGCACATTTGGCTTGTTATTTCATTAATCCTGGCCAGGCTCCATCAGGTATCAGAACAAACTAATAGTGTGAGACACAATATGATGTGAGACAGGAAACAAACAAGCCTCTTGGTTTAAGGGAGTCAAGATCTGTACTCAGATACAGGATTTTAAATACCAATATAGGAAAAGTGACAAACCACCTAAAAAATAGTTGGAACCAAGGAATAGACTCAAGGTCCAAGATAAACAGAACAGCCAAAGTAATTCTGCCTAAACCTGAGGTTATGCATTGTTTTTAAGGAGATTTGGGTTCCTGTCACATAGAAAGCATTGCATAAATATTTATTGAAAGAATTGGTAACAATATAACAAAGGAATGCCAGATTAGGAGGCATTTACTGCTCTTCTGTTAAGAATCCTTATCCAGCTGTCAGATATGGCTACATGAGGATTTAAGGTACAGGAAGGGACAGACTTGCATTTATTGATTGCTTAGGGTATGCTGGGCACAATCCTGGGTACATTTAATCCTTAATAAAATTCAAGTAGTAAATATTAAAATTTCATGTTTTATATATTGATATGGAGGCTCCGATAGAGTGAGTAAGCAGTCCAAAGTGAATAATCCAGAAACTGGACTGATTTTTCAAAATGTCATACAATCTTAAGTTGGCAAGTCCATGGTTAATAAGGAAATTTAGCTATTCTGATTCCCAGATTAGTATATATGTTTCCAGACATGATTAATTCCACATAAGTAGGGAATGGACTAAAATAACAAAGACGGCTGCTTGATATCCTGTTATTTTGCTCTCAAATGCTGGTTCCTTTAGGGGCCAGAGGGCAACATAAAACATTTTACTGAAGGGAACACCTGGATGGCACAGTAGGTTAAGCCTCTGACCCTTGGTTTTAGCTCAGATCATGATCTCAGGGTTCTGGGATCGAGCCCCACAGTAGGCTCTACACTTAGCCTGGAGTCTGCTTGGATTCTCTCTCCCTCTCCCTGTGCCCCTCCCGCTTGTGTGTGCTCTCTCTCTCTCAAATAAAGAAATAAATCTAAAAAAAAACAAAAAACATGTTTTTTAAAAGATTTATTTATTTATTTGACAGAGAGACAGAGAGAGAGCACAAGTAGGCAGAGCGGCAGGCAGAGGGAGAGGGAAAAGCGGGCTCTCTGCTGAGCAGGGAGCCTGATGAGGGACTCGATCCCAGGACCCTGGGATTATGACCTGAGCCAAAGGCAGCCGCTTAACCAACTGAGCCACCCAGGCACCCCCCCAAAAAACAAAAAACATTTTACTGAAGTTTGGTCTAGAGATCTAAACAAACCCTAGTTTGATCCCAAACCTGCTGGGAGGCTGATTGGGCCATTTCATGGGCTATTTAGGTAATATATCTTTTATGCGTTCTGTTCAGAGAAGACTAGTTCTGCCTCTGCCAAAGCTGAGGAACCCTTCCTGTTCTCTTGATCTCATTTGTCTTTAGGCTTTGTTCCACTAAACAGTCTCTCTTTAAGATTTTCACTTTTCCACAGGCTGCTTCCTTTTAACCTACAGGCATTCCACTTTTCCTGCCCCCAAGGTCTTTATTTTCATCCTGATAATATATTCTCAATTAATCTCATTGCAGCCCAACTCTCTGATGATTTCTGCCTCTAGACTTTCTCTTGACCAATCTTTTATCCTTTATACCAATCAGCTTTTACTCCCACACTGAAGAAACACTGGATTCAAATCCAAATTCATACTCTGACCGCTCCCTGCTGAGTGTTCTTGGTGGTGACTGACTTACTATTACTGAATCTCTATTTTCAATCTCGGAAAACAAAAATATTACCAACATCCCCTATGGAATTGTTTTAACTAAGTTAGCATTAATGTTTGGTCCTTAGTTCTCAGTCAGGATAATTAGATTTGCTACACCCTTACTCTACTATTACATTTATATCAGGTATATTATTTGTGATACTGACCATTATTAGATACTCAAGCTTCCCAATATATAGAAACATTTAGCAAATCATTTTGGTTTCCCAAAAGCATTAATGATTTCTTTTTTCTTGTGGATAATTTGAGTCATGTAACTGATCACCTTTTGCTTCTTCTAGGAATCTCACATGCCATATAAGCCAGATTTGGGTCAACTTGAATAGCCTAGGATACTATGAAATATATAATTATGTTCTAATTTTCTTATTGGTCTCAATCTTGTATGCTCTATTTTCCCTATCCTGATTTTTATCTACTTATATTTCATAGCATCCTAGGCTCTCTACAAACCATCTTTTTGAAACAAGTCAGGGCAAGGATTGGTAGGTGAATACTGAATAGATGAGTAGATAGGTAGATCAGTGAGACAGTGCTGGTGACTAACTAGTTCTTTTTTTTGCTTATGCTAAAATTTAGCTTTGAAATACTACTCTCTGACACCCAAATCTATGAAAATTTTGTCCATTTTAGAGCCTGTTTATTCTACCCACTACCTACTTCTTGAAACATTTTCTAATCCTTCAGCCAGAAGTACTGCCTCTCTCTCTCTCTTTCTGCTGACCCTCATATCACTTTGTGTATTCTTCTGTTGCCACATTAACCTCACTCCTCTCTGTAATTCAATCTCTGGTTTATTTGTGGGCTTTTCTAATTCTCCTTTCCCATGTGTAAGTTTTTAAGGGCAATGGTATATGTACCATTCATTTTTATAACCTGCAATGCACTCAGCAGAGTATGTAACTGATATTCAATAAATTCTCAAATTTTATTGAAATGAATTTGGTATTCGCTTAGATTTTTAAGCTACTTCAAAATTGATTCAAACTATGGGTATGACTAAAACATAAATATCATCTTTTTTGGATATTTGGGCTAAGGTAACTAATGATTTCCTTTTATTTGATCAATGTCCCTAAGATGGGGCAGACAAATTCAAAAGTTGTGGTTTCATGGATGGCCATGTACCAAGGCATATTATATTTACTGTCTTTCTAATCTTTGAGTAAATAAGCAACAGAAGTAGGATGGAGTAAATGAGAGTAACATGGACAATAATGAGAAAATTTCGCATAATGAGTTCTTCTAGACAGAGAGCCAGTACTTTTGTAGGGAGAAGAGTGAACTTTGGAACACAGAAACTGAAATTTATACAGTAGAGCTGTATCCATTACATAGTGATCAGAGTCGAGAAAATTGTTGAAAAACTGGGTAACAAGTAAATTTTTAAATGTTCACAGATGTATTTGCATTTACAAGGTCAGCATCTAAAAGATGAGAAGAGGTGATTCACTGAGGGAGAATGAAGACTTGCAGATGTAATAAGGGATGTTGAAAGAATGAGGCAGAAGGGAGTTCTGGATTAACTAGAACAAAGGCAAATTGGCTGAAGCAATTTACGAGAGCAAAACAAATGGTCAATATGAAGAAAAAATGGAGATTTTTATTAAAAATGAAGGAAATACTTGGCTATCCTTTCACGTCTTTAAATACTGGCCTAAGATTTCAGACAACCGGCTATTGTATTAGCTGCTTGTACATGTGTGTATACTTCTTCCCGTTTATGTGTCCCCATACATCACTAGCAGACGACATCATTAGGTATGCAAAGCCTGTAAAATGCATATCACAGCAAAATGGTATGGCTCTATTTACAGTACTCTCTCTACATAAATATTATAAAGGGTGTAATGATACCTGATTTTTATAGTTTTTGTGATAGAGTAAAATTTCCAGGTAGGGCCACAACAGTATTTCTGGTCTTACATGTTCTTCCAGCAGGTTTCCACAATTCCTTCAAGCAGTAGAGTCTCTTTCTTCCCCTTAAAACTGGGAGTGCCTTTGTGGCTGCTTTGATAAATAGAATATGATAGAAGTGACACTTTGTGACTTCCTAGGTGAGGTTATAAAACATGACTCAGCTTCTGCTTGACTGACACTTCCTGGGTCATGCAGCTTTGGAGCCCTGAGTCACCACATTGAAAAGACCACATACACAGACAACAGGGAAAGAGAGAGAGAGAGAGTAAAAAACCTCATCTCTTCCAACCCTCAGATATTTGTGTCTTCATACGTCAGGCACCAGATAATTGCAGCCTCAGATATTTGTGTCTTCATACGTCAGGCACCAGATAATTGCAGCCAAGCGACTATCTCATAACAACCTGCGAGAGACTGGAGCAAGAACCACCTAGTTGAGCCCAGAACTGTAAAGGTAATGATAAATGATTGTTGTTTAAGCCCCTAAGATTTGGGGTGGTTTGTTGTGTAGCAATGCATAATCAGAACAGTACTTCCCCAAATATGTTAGGACAAGTCCATTTGACCAGCTAGGAAAGTGAACAGAAATGATACTTGCTTTGGTTCACTTAATAAATCTGTGTTATTCTTAGGGCTGGTATTAAAACTCAGAGTTTCTGTTTCTTATTCGGACCTCTGGTCCACTCTACTTACAATGGGAGAAAACAAACACACCCTAACATTCATTGGCATGAAAATTTATGACATACAATTTACTTTAAGGCTAGATTTTTAAAAAGCTGTTTACCGAACCTGAATAACATAGTGCACTATGATGGGTTTTCATTAGCTGGATTTATAACTTATATTAGAATGCTCTCCCAGATTGAAGCGCCGTGTTTTAATTGTGTTTTAAAAGTCTGATTTGATGGATGTACGTTTAAAAATAGAATCTGGAGATATACAAATATCAATATTTTCCTATTTAGTAATACATAGAAAAATTAAATAGTACCACACATGCCTGCTCACTGCTAATTAGTCACGCTGTAGATCAACAATTGGCCCATCATCATTTTAAGCTTCCTGTATGCAGAACACTGAATTGGAAATAAAACAACTGGAGAATAGTCCTTGTTTTCAAAGAATTTGTTATCTGGGTAGACATAGAAAATAGACACATGTGAAGGAAAATTCAGAATACACACAAGCCAAATAGAAACAAATTGTTTTTTGTACAAACTATATTTAAGTAGTGAGGGAAAAAAAGAGTAAAGTGGTAGACAGAACTTTTCTTTCTGAAAAATTATAAATATTTAGCACACTTACATATGCATGTTTAAAACTCAAGTTATGAATTACGCATTTCTAAATATTTAAGCGTATACTGATATGGTGCTAGATTCATTGTCCTTGTTACTGAAACTATTAAGAAAATATTGCCTATTTTCTTTTTCTTCCCTATGACAAAATGGCTTTATTGTTTTTTTCTTTTTCAATTTTTTATTTAAATTCTAGTTAGTAAATATATAGTGTAATACTAGTTTCAGGAGTAGAATTTAGTGATTCATCACTTACATACAACACCCAGTGCTCATCACAAGTGCCCCTCTTAATACCCATCACCCATTTAAACCATCCACCTCACCTCCATCAACCCTCAGTTTGCTCTCTATAGTTAAGAGTCTGTTTTATGGTTTGCCTCTTTCTCTCTTCCCCCCCCCCATGTTCATCTGTTTCATTTCTTAAATTCCATATATGAGTGAGGTCATTTGGTATTTGTCTTTCGCTGACCGACTTATTTTGCTTGGCATAATACACTCTAGCTCCTTCCACATCCTTGCAAATGGAAAGAGTTCATTCTTTTTGATGGCTGAGTAGTATTCCATTGTATATACATCTAGACCACATTTTCTTTATCCATTCATCAGTTGATGGACATTTGGGCTCTTTCCATAATTTGGCTATTGTCTGTAATGCTGCTATAAACATTGGGGTGCATGTGGCCCTTCCAATCAGTATTTTTGTATTCTTTGGATAAAAATAGTGTAATTGGGGGATCACAGGGTCATTCAATTTTTAACTTTTTGAGAAACCTCCATACTGTTTTCCAGAATGGCTGTACCAGTTTGCCTTCCCACTAACAGTATAAGAGGGTTCCCCTTTCTCCACATCCTTGCCAACATCTATTGTTCCCTATGTTGTTAATTCTAGCCATTCTGACAGGTGTCAGGTGGTATCACATTATAGTTTTGATTTGTATTTCCCTGATGATGAATGATGTTGAGCATCTTTTTATGTGTCTGTTAGCATCTTTGTGTCTTCTGTCCATTTTTTAACTGGATTATTTGTTTTTTGGGTGTTGAGTTTGATAAGTTGTTTATAGATTTTAGATACTAGCCCTTTATCAATATGTCATTCACAAATATCTTCTCCCATTCTGAAGGCTGCCTTTTTGTTTTGTTGACTGTTTCTTTCACTGTGCAGAAACTTTTTATCTTGATGAAGTCCCAATAGTTCATTATGGCTTTTGTTTCCCTTGTCTATGGAGACATGTCTAGTAAGAAGTTGCTATGGCCGAGGTCAAAGAGGTTGCTGCCTGTGTTCTCCTCTAGGATTCCGATGATTTTCCTGTCTTACATTTAGGTCTTTCAACCATTTTGAATTTAGTTCTGTGTATGGTGTCAGAAAGCGGTCCAGTTTCATTCTTTTGCATGTTGCTGTTCAGTTTTCCCTATACCATTTGTTGAAGAGACAATCTTTTTTTCCATTGGATATTCTTTCCTGTTCTGTTGAAGATTAGTTGACCATACAACTGTGGATCAATTTCTGGGTTTTCTATTCTGTTCCATTGATCTGTGTGTCTGTTTTTGTGCAATTACCATGCTGTCTTGATGATTACAGCTTTGTAATACAGCTTGAAGTCTGGAACTGTGATGCCTCCAGCTTTGCTTTGCCTTTTCAAGATTGCTTTGGCTATTTGGGGTCTTTTGTAGGTCCATACAAATTTTAGGATTTTTGCTCTAGCTCTGTGAACACTGCTGGTGGTATTTTGATAGGGATTGTATTAAATGTGTAGAATACTTTGGGTAGTATAGACATTTTAACAGTATTTGTTCTTCCAATCCATGAACTTGGAAAGTTTTTCCATTTCTTTGTGTCCTCTTCAATTTCCTTCATAAGTGTTCTATAGTTTTCAGAGTACAGATCTTTTACCTTTTTAGTTAGGTTTATTCCTAGGTATCTTATGGGTTTTGGTGCAGTTGTAAATGGGACCGATTCCTTGATTTCTCTTTCTGCTGCTTCATTATTGGTCTATGGAAATGTAACAGATTCCTGTGTATTGATTTTGTATTCTGTGACTTTACTGAATTCATGTATCAGTTCTAGCAATATTTTGGTGGAGTATTTCAGGTTTTCTATGTAGAGTATCATGTCATCTGCAAATATTGAAAGTTTGACTTCTTCCTTGCTGATTTGGATGCCTTTTATTTCTTTTTGTTGTCTGTTTGCTGTAGCTAGGCCTTCTAGTACTATGTTAAATAACAGTGGTGAGAGTGGACATCCTTGTCTTGTTCCTGACCATAGAGGAAAAGCTGCCAGTCTTTCCCCATTGAGGATGATATTAGCTGTGGGTCTTTCCTACAAGGCCTTTATGCTATCAAGTTATGTTCCCTCTATCCCTACTTTGGGGAGGGTTTTTATCAAGAATGGATGCTGTACTGTGCCAAGCACTTTTTTTGCATCTATTGAGAAGATCATATGGTTCTCATCTTTTCTTTTAGTAATGTGGTGCTTCATGTTGATTGATTTGCAAATATTGAACCAAAACTGCAACCCAGGAACAAATCCCACTTGATCGTGGTGAATGATTCTTTTAACCTACTGTTGGATTCAATTTGCTAGGATTTTGTTGAGAATTTTTGCATCTGTGTTCATCAGTGATATTGGTCTGTAATTCTCTTCTTTAGTGGGGTCTTTGGTATCAGGGTAATGTTGACTTCATAGAATGAGTTTGGAAGTTTTCCTTCCATTTCTATTTTTTGGAACATTTTGAGAAGAATAGGCATTAACTCTTCTTTAAATATTTGGTAGAATTCCCCTGGGAAGCCATCTGGGTCCTGCATTTTATTTTGTTGGGAGATTTTTGATTACCGATTTAATTACTTTGTTGATTATCGGTCTATTCGAATTTTCTATTTCTTCCTGTTTCAGTTTTGATAGCTTATATGGTTCTAGGAATTTATCTATTTCTTCCAGATTTCCCAATTTGTTGGTATATAATTTTTCATAATACTCTCTTATAATTGTTTGTATTTCTGTGGTGTTGGTTGTGATTTCTCCTCTCTCATTTGTGATTTTGTTTATTTGGTTCCTTTCTCTTTTCTTTTTGAAAAGTTGGCCATGAGTTTATCAATTTTACTAATTCTTTCAAAGAACCAGCTCCTAGTTTTATTGATCTGTTCTATTGTTTCTTTTGTGATTCTATATCATTTATTTCTTCTCTAATCTTTATTATTTCCCTTCTTCTGCTGGCTTTAGGCTTCATTTGTTGTCCTTTTTCTAGCTCCTTTGGGTGTAAGTTTAGGTTATGTATTTGAGATTTTTCTTGTTTCTTGAGGTTGGCCTGCATTGCTATGTACTTGCCTCTTATGCCTGCTTTTGCCACATCCCAAAAGTTTTGGACTGTCATGTTTTCATTTTCATTTGTTTCCATGTATTTTTTAATTTCTTCTTTAATTTCCTGGTTAACCCATTCATTCTTTGGTAGGATGTTCTTTAACCTCCATGTATTTGTGGTCTTTCCAAATTATTTCTTGTGGTTGACTTTAAGTTTCATAGCGTTGTGTTCAGAGAACATGCATGGTATGATCTCAGTCTTTTTGTGTTTGTTGAGGTCTGATTCGTGACCTAGTATGTGATCTATTCTGGAGAATGTCCCACGTGCACTCAAAAAGAATGTGTATTCTGCTGCTTTAAGATGAAATGTTCTGAATATATCTGTTAAGTCCATCTGGTCCACTGTGTCATTCAAAGACATTGTTTCCTAGTTGAACTTCTGCTTAAATGATTTGTCCATTGCTGTAAGTGGGTGTTAAAGTCCCTAGTATTATTATCAATGAAATCCTTTATGTTTGTTATTAATCATTTTATATATTTGGATGCTCCCATGTTGGGGACATAAATATTTACAATTGTTAGATCTTTACAATTGTAGATCCTTTATTATGATATAGTGCCCCTCTTCATCTCTTGTTATAGTCTTTGGTTTAAAATCTAGTTTGGGGCGCCTGGGTGGCTCAGATGGTTAAGCGTCTGCCTTTGGCTCAGGTCATGATCCCAGAGTCCTGGGATCGAGTCCCGCATTGGGCTCTCTGCTCCTTGGGAGCCTGCTTCTCCCTCTGCCTCTCTCTCTCTGTCTCTCATGAATAAATAAATAAAATCTTTTAAAAAATAAAAAAATAAAAAAAATAAAATCTAGTTTGAAAAAAAATTAAAAGTTAAAAAAAATAAAATCTAGTTTGATATGAGTATGGCTACTCCAGCTTTCTTTTGACATCCATTAGCATGATAAATGTTTTCCATCCTCTCACTTTCAATCTGTAGGTGTCTTTAGGTTTGGAATGAGTCTCTTGTAAGCAGCATATAGAAGGTCTTTTTTTTTTTTTTTTTAATCCATGTTGATCCCCTATGTCTTTTGATTGAAGCACTGATTTCATTTACATTCAGAGTAATTATTGATAGATATGAATTTAGTGCCATTGTATACTTACTAAGTCATTGTTTCTGGAGATTTTCTCTGTTCCTTTCTAGTCTTTGTTGCCTTTAGTCTTTCTTTCACACTCTAAGAATCCTCTTTAATATTTCTTGCAGGGCTGGTTTAGTGGTCACAGACTCCTTTAGTTTTTGTTGATCTGGGAAACTCTTTATCTCTCCTTCTATTCTAAATGACAATCTTGCAGGATATTGGCTGCATATTTGTCCCATTCAGAATGTTGAATATTTCCTGCCACTTTCTTCTGGCCTGTCACATTTCTGTGGAAAAGTCTGCTACTAACCTTATTTGTTTTTCCTTGTAAGCTAGGAACTTCTTTTTCCTTGATGCCTTTAGGATTTTTTCCTTATCTTTATATTTTGCAAATTTTACTACAATATGTCTTGGTGTTGGCCTGCTTTTGTTGATTTTGATGGGAGTTCTCTGTGCCTCCTTGATTTGGATATCTGTTTCCTTCCCCAGATTAAGGAAGTTTTCAGCTATAATTTCCTCAAATAAAACTTCTGTCCCTTTTTCCCTCTCTTCTTCTTCTGGGACTCCTATGATATGAATGTTTTTATGCTTTATAGAGTTACTGAGTTCCCTAAGTCTACATTCATGATCCAATATTTTTCTTTCCCTCTTCTTTTCAGCTTCATTATTTTCCATAATTTTATCTTCTATATCACTTGTTCATTCCTCTGCTTCTTCCATCTTTGTGGTCATTACATTCAGTCAGTTTTCCATCTCGGTTATAGCATTTTTTATTTCAGTCTGACTAGTTTTTAGGTCTTTTACCTCTGCAGTAAGGGACTCACTGGTGTTTTCTTAAGCCCATTTAGTATTGTTACGATTGTTGTTTTAAATCCTGAATCAAGCATATTACTTATATCTATTTTTGATTAGATCCCTGGCTGTGACCTTCTGTTGTTCTTTCTTTTGGGATGAATTCCTCCATCTTGGCATTTTGTCTAGGTCTCTGTCTTCTTTTGTGTGTTAGGAAAGCCTGTTATGTTTTCTGCTCCTGAGAGTAACAGTTTTATTAAGAAGAGGTCATATACTGTCCAGGGCCTGGTGTTTCAGGAAGTGTTTCTGGTGTATGCTGTGTGCACTCTGCTACTGTGTTTTGGCTGTTCTTTCCCTCACGTTAGTCCCCTGCAGAGTTTCTTCTTGCCTGCAGTGGGGAGTGTTTGGCCCTTGACCAGAGTGTGGCAAGTTTTAATTAAGTGTGCTCTGGTCTGCTTGTTAAAAGAGATCTGATGCTATTTCCACTAGAGTTGAAGCTTTGCAGCACTCTATGATTAGCAGACTTGGTGTGTGCAGGGGTTTATGCTGGTCTTATGGGGGAGGGGCCTGCTGTTGTTCTGGCTCTCAATCACACTTGCCCTTGTAAAAAAGGGGCCTGCCGAGCACAGGGAAGCAGGGCTTGGTGTAAGAGGTTTAGGCTTCCAGTGTTGGCACTATGCTGCTTACTGAAGTTAGTTTATGCTGAGGGACCAGGGAGAAAAATGGTACCAGCTGTCTCCCTCATCCCCAGAGAGGAGAGTTTACACCCACTGCTGTCCAGGAAGCCCTCCCAGGAAAGCAGTCTTCCCTGGTGTGTCCCGGGCATCTCTCACGTCCCTGCCTTCACCCAGTCTGTGTCCTGGCCGTTTGCCCACCTGGCAGTGCAGTGCACCTGTGTTTTATCTTAGGCAGGCTGGCTGAGTTTTAAAATTCCAAACTTTAGGGACCTGGTATGGCACAGACCCACACTGGTCCTCTGGGGGAGGGTCTCGCCACCCTGGGACAGGTGCAGGTTTATCCTAGAAGGGTAGTTCCACCAACACACTGGAGCTTGGAGTTTGGAGTAAAGCTAGCAAAAAGCAGGTGTCCAGGTTAGCTGCCCTCAGCTGGTGTCTCTGTCCCTATGTTTAAGGGGCTGGGGAAGACAACGGCATCTGCCGGCTCTTTTGTCCCCTAAGAAGCAATGCCTCCTCTTCCAGATATACTCCAAGAAGGAAGAATTGTCTCTCCCAGTGCATCCCAGCGGATCGTCAGTTTGCTGTGATTCTTCCTGTCCTTCTCCACAGGAGCTCTGCAGTGCCCACCAGGTTCAATACCACCCATAGCCTGGACCTCTAAAACTCCAGTCTTTGAGACCCAAAGACTGGTTGTAAAATCTCACAAAAATCAGCCCCTCTCATTCTCCCAGTCAATGGCTTTGGGGAAGTGTTTTCCTTGGGCCATCCCCTGTGCTCTCTTCTCTCTCTCCCTCATGCACGTACCGGCCTCTCTCTGTGATCAGGGCTCCCTCCCCTCTGCACACCCATGACCCTTTTCTCTCCCAAACCAGGTCTCTGCACCTCCTACTTTCCATGATGTGGACTCTCCTCTCCCTCTATTTGTACAGTTTGTTCTGTCAGTCCTCAGATAGGTTTCTTGGGTGTTCAGAATGATTTGATATTTATCTAGCTATGCTTGAGGGACAAGACAAGCCTAGGGCCCTCCTACTAGTCCACTATCTTCCCTTCTTTTCCTCTAAGATTACCAGCTTTCAACAGTTTTTACAAAATTTTACAAAATTTCATATGGTTCAGTCTGACCTTACAGTTTAGTGAAGGTACTGTCCCAGGCTCAGACAATTAACCCTTACCAAGGACCACAGTCATTTGAAAAATGTTCAGTCATCCTTCTGAAAAATCCCAATGACAGGAGAGTCATTTTTATGTGTAAATAAATATATACTATATTTTATTATATCAAACTATCAGCATTCCCATCTATACTCTACATTTATAATTTTTAATAATAGATTACATGGGAGCACTTATTTTAAAATTTTAATTACTTCTTTTTAGATTTAAGATAGTTATCAAACATTTTACAAGCTGCAAGCCTCAGACTGAAGGACTAATTTCATAGATCCAACGCACCCTTTGTTCCCAGTGGAGACAAGTATCACAGGAGACATATAATATTTACAATAATGCTATTTTGGATCCATCATAACTTCCTTTGAGGAGGATCAAACACCTCCCAGTCACTATGTAAATAATCCTTTTGACAAACCTACTAAGTAGGACAAAAAGTTAAAAGGTATAGGAAATGGTTGAATTACAGCTATGATTAGGTTTTTGATAATGGAATCAAACACATCAGTTAATAAATAGTTACTAGTCAGAATAAATTTAAGGAAAGTTTGTAATTTCGGGGCATTTCCAAGGGAAAATCTGACTAGTTATCAGAAATTAACATTACCGTGCTTATATTTTAGAATCTTCTCCCAATCAGTGAGACGTTTTGTTGTTTAATTGCAGCACAGAATTGATAAAATTTATATTATGGGTATAATATCTCTAGTTATAGACTCCTGGGTTATGTTATCTGAAAAGGTTTAGAATCCATCTGGATCAGAATATTATCCCCAAATTCCAGCCTAAAATTACTACCCAGAATGTCCTAAGGTTATGGAGAATTATTTTCTTTATTCCCCCAAGCTTTGGGGAGCCAAGCAATGTTTCAGTGAGACAGCCAGTTGGGCAAGATGAAATACTAGACCATCTGTTGCTAAATTACCCCCAACATGTGCATTCCACACACATTCAATATATTAATTATAGAGCCACCTCTGAAAACATGACCTTTACATCATATACGTTAATTTGAAAATGGTTTATAAATGATTTTATTCACAAACATCTATTGATCACTTTTTATGTGCCAGACACTATACTAAGTGCCTAGATATATTGAACCATAATCTTTACACACTTTCATTAATTTCTTTGGGTATTTAACTTAATGGAGTTTTACCATGTGTCACCCTAACCTTTAATAGTGTTTCCGTAAAATTTATAATATAGAATAAGAACTTATATCAAATTGTTATTTAAATTGCGGAAATATGCTATATAACATGTGCATCAAGCATCAATACTTTGAGTTTTCTGAATAACTCATTTGCAAAATTTTTCATTTCATAGCATCATTGAAATTCTGACAACTGTTATATGAGATTTTTGGAATGAACTAGTTTTTATACTCAGCTTTCCAACTTTCCCCAGATTCTATTGCAATTGTTGAACTTGAAGATGGTCCTTCCCATCCTATATTCAGTCTTGTTCCTACCAATGTTGACCCTGCTCTGGCAGCAAACCTTTTGCTTTTTACTTTGTAGGCGGCCACTGGCCCTTGGCTTGGCTTCCTTTTTACAAGTGTGGTGTGTGAGAAAAATGTGCTTCAATTTCACTATGTAGGGGTATGATAGGTGTGAAAGAGGAACCAAAATTCTTCCACAAATAGAGTATATATTATTTTTCTTCTTTTTAGAACTTTTCCTTTTTTTTTTGGCTGGAGAGATGCTTCCTGGTCCCTATTTCATGTGTCAATGATTCCACTCAAGTGGAATTCCAGCCTCTTGTCATTACAAGTCCTGTAAGGAAATCATTTAAAAGACATGTTATCTTACTTAATCCTCAAAACAAGTAGGTATTAGACTCACAAATGCTCCAGAGATGGGCTGTTCAACACACATGTGGCCACTGAGCACATGAAATACCCAAACTGAGATGTGTTATAAGTGCAAAATACCATGTTTGGAAAACCTAGTTTGGAAACATGTAAATTATGCCATCAATAATTTTTTTATTAACAACATGTTGAAATGATAATATTTTGGATATATTGGGCTAAATAAATGACATTATTAAGATAATGTCACCTATTTCACTTTTACTGTTTTAATGTGGCTACTAGAATATTTCAAATTACATGTGTGGCTGACATATTTTTTATGTAATAGCCCAGTGCTCTAAAAACCGCAGAGCTCCTGGTTCAGGAAAGAATTCAGACTTTTTGCATAGAATTACAAATAATTGAATTTTGTTTCTTTGTTTGTTTGGTAAAACTTTCAACTGCCTTGAATAAGATAAACAGATACCAGGAAATGTTCCTGAAAACTAGAATCGCAATTGGCCTTGGATACAAGGTCTTGATCACAGTCAAATGACTGAACAAAGTTTTTAAAGAAAGAAAAGGGCCAAAATAAATTAAACCAATGAAATTATATCAGCGTCTAGGATGATAAAGGGCAACAAGAGAGGGACAAAATGGCTATAGACAGCGAAGGACATGCTGGGGATGGTGCGGAGATGTTCAAGATGGTAGGACTATGTTACCTCAGGCCCTAGGGATGAAACAATTGAAAGGAAAGTGGAGCTGCTAAAATCATATATAATTATAATAATCTGCTTGGGAACTCAGATCTGTCTAGTTAGGATGTAGCTCTGCTGTCATCCCTCAGAACAATGGTGTAAAACAGACATAATAAATTTCGTGAACTTTATTAAACTTGAATGTGCCTCTGATTGGACATAATATCACAGTGAGAAGTCTGTGATCTTTATAATTTCCACTGTATCCACAAGAAAACTGAAGTTTAGAGGGGTTAAGTAACTTGCTTAAATCAAAAACCTAGCAAGAAACAAAGTTAGATTTTAACCCAGTTTGACCTGACTTTATTCTATGTTCTTCTTCTTCTATCAAAGAAGATACCTGCCTTTAAGTAATTCTCAGCCTAGTGGAGAAATATTTTATTTGTTGTTTTAAATTATAAATTAATCTGGACTCAATATAACCTTTTTGGTTAGTTTGCTGTGCTTTTAGAGACCGTTTTGACTATGTTATTTTAAAATGTGCTAGAAATGTGAAGTGATCTAGTGTAGTTTCTAGTCAGAGAAGTTCGATATCTTATTTTTGCACAGCAACAGAAGATCTTAAGGACCTATCTTTATGATCAAGTTGGCCTAGGAAGCACTACTGGTGTTTGTAGCTTAGAGCAAAATGGTGTTTTTTTTTTTTAATTTTATTTATTTATTTGAGACAGAGAGAGCACATGAGAGGGGGGAGGGTCAGAGGCAGAAGCAGGCTCCCTGCTGAGCAGGGAGCCCGATGCGGGACTCGATCCAGGGACTCCAGGATCATGACCTGAGCCGAAGGCAGTCGCTTAACCAACTGAGCCACCCAGGCGCCCCGCAAAATGGTTTTGATTACAGGCATACTTCAGAGATATTGTGGGTTCTGTTCCAGACCACTGCAATAAAGAGAGTCAAATGAATTTTGTTTGCTTCAGTGCATGTAAAAGTTATGTTTACACTATACTGTTGTCTATTAAGCACTCATGAGCATCATGTCTAAAAAAAAACCCCACAGTGTATATCCCTTAATTAAAAATACTTTCTTGCTAAAATATACTAACCATCACCTAAGCTTTCAATGAGTCATAGTCTTTTTGCTGGTATGGGTCTTACCTTCATGTTGATGGTTGCTGACTGATCAGGGTGATGGTTGCTGAAGATTAAGGTGGCTGTGGGAATTTCTTAAAATAAGACAATGAAGTTTGCCAATATTCATTGACTTCCTCTTATGAACGATTTCTCTGTAGCATGCAATGAACGTTCTTTCATAGCATTTTACCTACAGTAGGGCTTTCAGAATTGGAGTCAATCTTCTCAAACCCTGCTGCTGCTTTATTAACTATGTTTACGTGATATCATAAATTCTTTGTTACCACTTTCACAGTCTTCACAGCATCTTCACCAGGCGTAGATTTCATCTCAAGAAACAGTTTTTTTTTGCTAATTCAAAAGGAGCAAGGAGCAACTCCTCATGTGTTCAAGTTATAAGATGAGATTGCAGCAAATCAGTCCCATCTTCAAGCTCCACTTCTAATTCTAGTTCTCTCACTATTTCCATCACATCAGTTTCTTCCTCCACTGAAGTCTTAAACCCCTACAAGTCATCCATGAGTGATGGATGACTTTCCATCCATCCAGAAGTGAGTCATCCACTTCTTCAAATTCCTGTTAATGTTGATATTTTGACCTCTTCAAATTAATCACAAATGTTCCTAATGGTATCTAGAATCCTGAATCCTTTCCAGAAGATTTTCAATTTTACTTTACTTGGATCCATCAGAGGAATCACTATTCTGTGTCAGCTATAGCCTTACAAAAAGTATTTCTTAAGTATTAAGACTTGAAAGTCAAAATGACAGTTTACCCATGGGCTGCAGAATAGATGTTGTGTTAGCAGGCATGAATATAACATAATGTCATTGTACACCTCCATAAGAGTTCTTCGCTGACCAGGTGCATTGTCAATGAGCAACCATAACGAAAGGAATCTCTTTTTCTGAACAGTAGGTCTCAACGTAGGCTTAAAATATTCAGTAAACCACGTTGTAAACAGTTATACTCTCAACCAGGTGTTGTTTTTCCACTTATAGAGAACTTATAGGGCCCTTAAGGGCCCTAGGATTTTCAGAATGGTAAACGAGCATTGACTTCAACTTCAAGTCACCAGCTGTGTTAGCTGCTAAGAAGAGTCATCCTGCCTTTGGAAGCTTTGAAGTCAGGCATTGACTTCTCCTCTCCAGCTATGAAACTCCTAGATGGCATCTTTCAATGTAAGGCTTTTTTGTCTCCATTGAAAATCTGTTGTTTAGTACAGACACTTCCTGAATTATCTTAGCTAGATCATCTGGATAAGTTGCTGCAGCTTCTACTTCAGTGCTTGCGGCTTCACCTTGCACTTTGATGTTATGAAAATGGCTTCTTTCCTTAAATTGCATGAACCAGCCTCTGCTAGCTTCAAACTTTTCTTCTGCAGCTTCCTCATCTCTCAGCCTTCATAGAATTTAAGAGAGTTAGGGCCTTGCTCTGGATGAGGCTTTGGCTTCGGGGAATGTTGTGGCTGGTTTGATCCTCTGTCCGGACCACTCAAACTTTATGCATATCAGCAATAAGGCTGTTCTGCTTTCTTATGATTCATGTGGTCACTGGAGTAGCACTTTTAATTTCCTTCAAGAACTTTTCCTTTGCATTCACAACTTGCTAACTGTTTGGCACAAGAGCCCTAGTTTTTAGCCTATCTCAACTTTCAACATGCCTTGCTCACTAAGCTTAATCATTTGTAGCTTTTGATTTAAAGTGAGAGGGTGGGGTTCTTCCTTTCATGTGAACACTTGGAGGCCATTGTAGGTTTATTAACTGGCCTAATTTCAATATTGTTGTGTCTCAGCAAATAAGGAGGCTGGAGGAGAGGGAGAGAGATGTAGGAATAGCTGGCTGCTTCATATGGACATGGATTGTGACACCCCAAAACAATTACAATAATACATCAAAGATCACTGATCACAGATCACCATAACAATTATAAAAATAACGAAAAAGCTTGAAATTTTGTGAGAATTATGAAAATGTGGCACAGAGATACGAAGTGAGTAAATGCTTTTGGAAAAATGGGGTCAATAGACTTGCTCAATGCAGGGTTGCCACTAACCTTCAATTTTAAAAACTGCAGAATCTGTGAAGTGCGATAAAATGAGGTATCCCTGTATAGTATTTGTGTTGATTGCTCAGTTCATCAAAATGATTGTTCCAATAGTGTAGATATCTTTTTAGTTTTCCCTTTTCTTTTAGATTGAGTTTGTTTTGATCAGATTCTGTTCTCACTTTTCCTAATTAGAATTTTGAAGGACCAAATCTTACTTATCTCTGCAATCTCATTGTGTAGCCCGGTGTCTAGCACAGAGTTGACACTTCATCATCCATTCATGATATGAACATATTTATATGCAGTAAACATTCAACAAATAGAAATTTTCTATCTCTTATGGGCTGGCCACCATGCTGGGGATAGAATAGTGCATATGGTTATATGCCATACTTACAATTTAATGAGAGACAATGACACATCAGTGTGATAAACCCTGCCCATGTGTGAGCACAGAGTGCTGAGGGAACACCTGTTTTCGTAAAAAGAGGAAGATTTCCAGAGAAAGTGCTATTAAAGCTGAGACCTCAGGGAAGAGATAAACAGGGGGAAAGGATTAGGGAACTGGTAGAAAAGGAAGGCATTCCTAGCAGAAAGACATTCTGGACCTGCAGTTTGTTTGGTTTGGAGTTTTGTTAGAGCATTTAGTTATGGGAGGAAGTGAGAGTCAGAGGAATAGGGGGAGGGAAGGGATGAAGGAGAAATATTCAATCAACACTGAAGGAATTATTTTAAGAAGCAATACAGCACACAATGCAATTCATTAAGAATTTCTAAGATGAGGGCACCTGGGTCGCTCAGTTGGTTAAGCGACTGCTTTCAGCTCAGGTCATGATCCTGGAGTTCTGGGATTGAGTTCCGGGCTCGAGTCCCGCATAGGGCTCCCTGCTCAGCAGGGAGTCTTCTTCTCCCTCTGACCCTCCCCCCTCTCATGTGCTCTCTCTCTCTCTCTCATTTTCTCTCTCTCAAATAAATAAAATCTTTAAAAAAAACATTTCTAAGATGATTCATTTAGAGTATGAATTTTAGACCATTTATCTTATAAGCATATTTTATGTAATTAAAAAATTAAAATGGATTTTAACCTGATAATATTGGCGACCTCATATTCATAAATACATATGCATATGTATTTTATGTCCACTTCATTGCGATTCTATGGTCTGTACCATACTTCTCATTAGGGATATTTGCCTCATGATAAATGGGCTTCATGAGTAGTGGTTTGAGGCATTATTATTTATTCATCCATAAAGGTTATAAAGCTCCTATTAATTCATTTTCCAGGAACTATTATTTTAAATTCCAAATACTTTGCGCTGTTAGCTTTTAAATGAATAAGGTGAAAATTAATTCTGCTTCTTAATTTGATCAGTTTATAAATTTGGAGGGCAATAGGCTCATATAAGAGGATTGCATGAAGATGCATACTGTAAACCCAGTTTTAAGTCTCAGTCTTAGAAGATATGTGTTGTGTTCCTTCATTGGTCCACTAGGTTCTCTCAGTCTCAGGTAACCTAACTTCAAAACTGACATAACATTTTCTGTGGATGTCACTTATAAGGATAAATTAATTAAATATTATTTATAACTCTCCAAAGAATAATGTATTATTTATAAAAAATTGAGGTTAGTACTGTTATCTCAAATCCAGTACTTTTTTTTTTTTTTTTGGTGGATTCAGAGAAGGAATCATAAGTAGGCATTTAGAATTAAAAAAAAAGTCTATACATTATTTTATCTATTAGTGGATAAAGTTCATCTGTAATATTATTATAATCACAGAAACAAACTACTTTGTGTCACAGTATACTCTTTTCACTTTTGTATTTTATAATCAATGATTCTTCATGTTTTTGAACACAAAAGGATGCCCGAGGTGGATAGCCACTAGAAAGGAGATTTCTCATTTGCACTGCTATGCTAGGTAACTTTTTTTTTTTTTTTTTTTTTAAGGGAGACAGAATCTTAAGCAGCCTCCACACCCAGAGCCAGCCATCTTGGGGCTGGGCCTGTATCTTACCACCCTGAGATCATGACTCTGAGATCATGACCCAGAGATCATGATCTGAGCCAAAATCAAGAGTCCGTGTTTAATGGACTGGGCCACGCAGGCGCCTCCATCCTAACTCTTTATCACAAATAATCATGATCTTGCAGACTGTACCTGTGCTACGTACAGGTGGAAATTAGTGAGCTTAAATTCATATAATTTTCACTTGTGGCTTGACTCTTGGGGTTAGAAGTGGAGTTGAACGGAAAATGGAGAGATTAATGAAGGCACTGATCAGGATTGGAAAGTAGGACAGGGAGTAAGTTTCCTCCCTGGTTGCGTCTTTTCCTCCATAAACATTTATTAAGCATTTTCTATGAATCAAATAATGAAAAGATGAGAGAAGAAAACAGTTACGTTACGTACAATCCTTTGTTAATTTTGTGAACCGAAATCAGATTTTAAAGATTCTTCAGTTATGCGTATCGCATGCAGTTAAATATGCAATCATGACAACTGATTGCAATAGAGGTTCGGGCATTTCGCCCTTCACTTCAAAAACTATGGTAAAAGCGCCGCAAGAGATTCACAGCCATGTAGTCTGCAATCACTGCTCGCACGCCAACATTTGTAGTAATTTCAGATTAGGAGCCTCGCATTTTTGTTATAATCCAAACTTTCCTACCTTCTCCCTGATGCCCACTGCTCCCTGCTCCACTTCCCACCTCAATGCAAGAGTACCTCCCCGCCCCGCCCGCCCCAAACACCCCCTTTCCTCCCCAACCAAATTAATTTTACTGGGCGAACAGGGAGAAGAATAAGGAAGGAAGGTAGGGAAGACGGAAGAGAAGGAAGAAGGGAGGGACGGAGGGACGGACGGCTGGAAAGAATGAAATGAATGAAGGAGAGACGCTGTCCTTTTCCCGGTGTTTTCGGTTCCCTGCTCGCTCTCCCCGCCGGTTGCCAAGTAGCATCTCCTCCCAGCTCGGCCCCCGCCCCGCCCCCTAGCGTCGGAGCCCGCAGCCAGCGGCTGGCGCCTATCTCTTTAAGTGACAGCTGTGGCTCGGGTCCCAGTCCGGAGCTTGACGTCAGTGCCGCCGCCCCGGCTGCGAGGAGTAGTTAGCGCCACCGTCCGCGCTCGGAGCTGGCTGCGCGCTCGCAAGCTGCTGGGGCGGCGAGTTTTCTTTGCTCCGGCCCCTCCTCCGGCCCTCCCCGCGGGGAGCCGAGCGGCCGCCTAACAGCCTCTCGCAAGTCTCTCTCACACTTCCCCGCCGTCACCCCAAAGGAGCAGCCGCTCCTCCTCGCGCCTCTGCCGCCGCCGCGGCGCCCGCGGAGCTCTTCTCCCGCGCTTCGCTCCCCCGATGGAGCCCGGGCGCCGCCGCCGCCGCCGCCCCGAGCCCTGAACGGGGACGCCCCGGCCGAAGGAACGTGCCGCCCGGCACGAGGGCGCACCAGGCACACGCCAAGGCCGAGGGCCGCCGAGGGTGGAAGGCGCGGGCTTCGGGAAGGAGAAAGTGCTGCTCTCCCGGGTCACTTGGCCGGCGGCGGGGGGACCATGGCTTTGAAGGACACGGGCAGTGGCGGCAGCACCATCCTGCCCATTAGCGAGATGGTCTCCTCGTCCAGCTCGCCGGGCGCGTCTGCGGCCGCCGCCCCGGGGCCCTGTGTGCCCTCGCCCTTCCCCGAGGTAGTGGAGCTCAACGTGGGAGGCCAGGTCTATGTGACCAAGCACTCGACGTTGCTCAGCGTCCCGGACAGCACTCTGGCCAGTATGTTCTCGCCCTCCAGCCCCCGGGGCGGCGCCCGACGCCGAGGAGAGCTGCCCAGGGACAGCCGGGCGCGCTTCTTCATCGACCGGGACGGCTTCCTCTTCAGGTACGTGCTCGATTATCTGCGGGACAAGCAGCTCGCGCTGCCGGAGCACTTCCCCGAGAAGGAGCGGCTCCTGCGCGAGGCCGAGTACTTCCAGCTCACCGACCTGGTCAAGCTGCTGTCGCCCAAGGTCACCAAGCAGAACTCACTCAACGACGAGGGCTGCCAGAGCGACCTGGAAGACAACGTCTCCCAGGGCAGCAGCGACGCGCTGTTGCTGCGTGGGGCGGCCGCAGCCGCGCCCTCGGGCCCGGGAGCGCACGGCGGCGGCGGCGGCGGCGGCGGCGGCGGAGGAGGCGGCGCGCCGGACAAGCGCTCGGGCTTCCTCACGCTCGGCTACCGCGGCTCCTACACCACGGTGCGAGACAACCAGGCGGACGCCAAGTTCCGGCGTGTGGCGCGCATCATGGTGTGCGGGCGTATCGCGCTGGCCAAGGAGGTCTTCGGGGACACGCTCAACGAGAGCCGCGACCCTGACCGGCCGCCCGAGAAGTACACGTCCCGCTTCTACCTCAAGTTCACCTACTTGGAGCAGGCTTTCGATCGCCTGTCCGAGGCTGGCTTCCACATGGTGGCGTGTAACTCCTCGGGCACCGCCGCCTACGTCAACCAGTACCGCGAAGACAAGATCTGGAGCAGCTACACCGAGTACATCTTTTTCCGTAAGTTCCCGGTCTCCGCATCTCCTACTTCTCCCCGCCCCTTCGCCGACCCGCGGCGGGTTTGAGCCCGGCTGGAACACAGACGGGGCCGGTGTCCCGGGCGGGAGCTGGTTAACTAGTAAGTGCGAGGGGCTTTCCCTGCACGGCCCCGTCACGCTGCAGACACAATTTACGGTTTCGTCCCTTGTGATCTCCCTTTCGATTCCCGTCTTCTTCAACTCGAGAGCACGCAATTCCCAACCAGTCCTTCTTAACTTCATTGATTTTGCCCTCTCACCCTGCCCTGCTCTTGGAGGCGCTGGGCTCCCTTCTGCCGAGGGCGGGGTAAGACGGGAGCCCAAAGCTGCGCGCATAGGTCCTCTTCCTTCTCTCTGCTTCCACGGAATTCCTGGGGGTTAACTTATGTGGGTCTCAGAGGTGTCCCTACAGAGGGCAGTTTGGCATCGAGGCATTACGGCGCACGCCAGGATCATCTCCAGTTGGTGCCTGTCTGGCGCAGGAGCTTACAATTACGGGTGTTTTCGGAAGGGGGCAACGAGAGAAAGGGCCACCGTGCCTCCTGAGCTGCCTAGGGGGCCGGGGCGTGAGAGCAGCTGGTGGGAAAGAGGTGTCCATCGACTCACAGAAACCTCAGATTTCCCCCACGCCAGTTGTCAGTAACTGCTGGGTGTTCTGAACAGCGGAGGGTGGAGGGAACTGGAGTTTGGATGTTTTCTGCTGTCAGGGTTGGAGATTAGGAACGGACGTTGTGCGTGTGCGTGTACGTGTGTGTGTGAGTGAGATTGTGTTTCCTTTCTGGGCACCTCAAGTGTGAAAGGGGGATTGAGTCCACTTTCCCAGAGGGGAATGAAATGCCGTGGTTTTCTGAAATGAGAGAATGAGGGTGAGGATCCGGAAAGCATTTGGCATGGTGCTTTTTGTAGTGCGCTTCCGGAGGGGGCTCTGTGGATCAAGTTCAAGGACTACACCAAATATCACTGGGGCTGGGAGGATGGGCTCAGCACAGTAATCGGTGACGCTTACCAAATGAGGAGGGCCACAACCAGAGAGCTATTTGACAAATGAAAAGCCAGCTGGGATGGCAGCAGGAACATCATTTGGCAAACGTTTGTTCTTTGGCAAAACACAAGAAGCTTTAAAACTTGCATGTAGAGTTAGGGAGAATATCATTGACAGCTTATGATAGAAATAGACCAGCTTTTTTTTTTTCTTTAAAGATTATTTATTTATTTTGAGAGAGCGAGAATGAGAGAGAGAGAGAGAGAGAGTACATGAGTGGGGGAGGGTCAGAGGGAGAAGCAGGCTCCTCGCCGAGCAGGGAGCCCGATGCGGGGCTCGATCCCGGGATTCCAGGATCGTGACCTGAGCCGAAGGCAGTCGCTCAACCAACTGAGCCACCCAGGCGCCCCAGAAATAGACCAGCTTTAATTGTATCTATTTCTTTTGGTAATTCACTCACTGGGAACTAGACAATTTATTGCACTTTATTTTGACTTGAGAAGTGGAAAGGACTTTTTTTTTCTTTTTTTTGCACAGGTGCAAGCTTGATTGGGAGGTGCTCATTGTATGTTCTAGTAACCTTGGAGATATGGTGACACAACACAGCACACAGGGCCTTAGTGTTAGATTGTCTTTTTTAATAGTGCTGGATTTCCCGTGAAAACCATTTCACAGAGAAGCAAAGAAAGTGCATGTTGTAGTGGTAGATAAAAATCTAATTGTCTTCATTATACCAAGGTATTATCTGTTGCACAGTAAAAAGGTTTGATAGAAAAGTAGCCTAAAGGAAGGTGGTATTTTATTGCTTACATAAAATTGGGATCCCTTCCATAGGTATTAAGTAATTAAAACATTTTTTAGCATCGCTGTTTACATCTTATCCTTTATCAATGGGACCTTTTTTGCATTTTAGCTCTTAAACATTTATGTCATTCCAACATGGGTGTACTTCCAGGCATTTTAGAAGATGAGATGAACTTTTGACTCTCTTTTGGCTAGAGGTTTTTGTTAGAGAAGATAGGAGCATAAGTGCTCAGTGGTTAAGATTCTTGCATTTTGCGATCTTTCACACCGTTGGCCTTTCTTTTTCCCCTAGAGAGTTGTGGACTTGAACATGTTTATTTTGTTTATAAAGAGAACATAGGTTGTCTCTGAATTTTGAAAACACGTCCTTAAAATACTTTATTGCAGTGGGAAACTCATGCAATTTAACTAATAAGGTAATTTGAGAGATATTTGGAATTTAGGATATTTAACTTCTGGAGCCAGAAGAAGTGTTAAATAAAATAAAATATCTGTATTACAAATAACTATGTGCAGAGTACTCACATAACTAATGAGCTCTGAGCTTCATTCATAAAAGTCCTAGAAATCTAAGCAACCCACGGCCTTCTTCATTGATTATTCTGTGGGGGAAAATACACAATCCCAGGTTAAATAATGTTCTCCTGAAGTGGTATTTTAGTCATTGACTAACCAAATGTAATATAAAACCTATTTGTGATGTAAAATTTATCTTGAATCCTATTGTGTATATGCATTTATTTTATGTTTTGTATAGATTGTAGCATATTTTCACAGATTATTTTGCACAGGATTTCTTTTAATATTGGTGAATGAAAATACACTGTAAAGTTTTTATATTTCCATTCCCTTCAGCTTAAGTAATGATATAAGTATACAGAGTATAATTATTTTGTTTAGCAGTCTCTATTTAAGAAAACTATTCAGTGTTATTCATAAAAACAAAATTAGTGAATGAACTTGTTTGTCCACTATGTTTTAGAGGTAGAAGGAGGTTGTATTATTTTTTATTTCCCCTTTGACACAGTTTTTTCAACAAATATTTATTTTAGTGTGTAACATGTATCAGTCATTTTAACCCCTTTAAAAATTCTGGCTATGTGTGAAATCAGCAGCATAAAGATGCTCTGAAAACTATAGAATTGTAGTTTATACACTGGAACATCAGTTTCAGCTCCTTACTCCCTCTCCCCCTTTGCCCCTGAATTTCTATATAGATGGGAAGAGAGTGGCAAATGGTTTGGTAATCCCAGACACTGCCATTGCCAAATGTGTGATCTTGCTTAAATTACTTACTTTTTCTGAGTCTCCATTCCTCTACCTGTATTACAATGGGGGTTATTATAGTTCCAATTTTTTTTTAAGATTTTATTTATTTATTTGGCAGAGAGAGACACAGTGAGAGAGCGAACACAAGCAGGGGCAGAGGGAGAGGGAGAAGCAGGCTCCCCGCTGAGCAAGGAGCCCGATGCCAGACTCTATTCCAGGATCCTGGGACCATGACTAGAGTGGAAGGCAGACGTCTAACTGACTGAGCCACCCAGGCGTCCCTATAGTACCAGTTTTATAGGATTTGAGAATACATGTAAAGTCCTTAGACCAGTGCTTGACATATAATAAAAGCTTAACAAATGTTAGTGGTTACAATTATAAGTCATATTATACCAAGTCTATTATTCTTGTCAATATTAAATTTTTTTTTTAATTTATTTATTTGAGAGAGAGAATGAGAGAGAGCACATGAGAAGGGGGAGGGTCAGAGGGAGAAGCAGACTCCCTGCCGAGCAGGGAGCCCGATGCGGGACTCGATCCCGGGACTCCAGGATCATGACCTGAGCCGAAGGCAGTCGCTTAACCAACTGAGCCACCCAGGCGCCCCGCCAATATTAAATTTTAACTTTGTTACATACTAGTAGAGTTGATTTAATTATAAAGTTTATTAGAAAATTATTTTGCAATTCAGTGATAACAATAAACTTTCAAAAGTTTGACATGACCAATTTAATAACAAGTTCTTTCTTGGAACTTGGGTTTTTCAGGCCAAGTTCAAGTCACCTAGGTTTGCCGGTCATACTACAGTTAGTTTTTTGGGTCAACTCCAACAGAACTCTTTTCTCATTCAGGGCCAAGAAGTGTTTTAATGCTCTCTACTAGGACTTGAAAGTTTGGTAATATTTTCTGACAAACACTGAGCTAGATTCATTATCTCCTTAAGTGCTGGTATCCAGGTCATTGGGTTCCAATGCTCAAGGTTATATACAGGCTATTAAACATTTAATACCAACTTCATTTGGCTGGATGGACACTTTTATCTATTCTCAGTGTTAACTCATTATTTTACCAAGTCTTTTAGACTCTGCAACCTATACTAATGATATTACCATTCCATATCACTCTTTTAATACTGAAGATTGTCTTTTCTTGAAGGAAAGCAGAGTGATTTCTGTGCTTTTTGTTTTTTGGGTGGAGGGTGTCTGTTAAGTGTGCTTGTGGCTGTTTTTAGCTGTATCTAGAAGACAAGGCATTTTATGTTGGCATTGTACTACATCGACAATAAATAGTTATAGGCTTGGCATGTGATATGTAGACTACCCATAGTTAAAATAAACATTATATATATCCTTTATTTCTCACAATCAGGTGTTTACAGAATGGTAGTACTGCTCTTATTTCAAGTGCTTCCAGTTTTGTACTCCATAGGTTGGTTGAGTAATATTTGGTGTGAAAGTATACATTTCTCCAGGATGCACTTGATATACTTTAAGTTTGGTGTACATTTTTTTTGTTGTGACATATGAGAGTGCCAGATCTAGGAATTAATGCTATTATTGAACTGGGCTGTGAATTCTGATTTGTCAAAATGGATTCTTATATCTACTCTTTCAAATCTGTTCTGATTTACTTGACTGTGTTGGGTTGAAGATAGCTAGTTGAGTTGAAAATATTCAAATAGCTATTTAGTCCTATGTTAGCAGCCCTGTTGTATTCAAAGCTTTCTAACAAACATCTTCAAAAAGTTATCTATTTAGATGCATACCTTTATTTTATTTATTTATTTTATTATGTTATGTTAATCACCATACATCATTAGTTTTTGATGTAGTGTTCCATGATTCATTGTTTCTGCATAACACCCAGTGCTCCATAAGAACGTGCCCTATTTAATACCCATCACCAGGCTAACCCATCCTCCCATCCCCCTCCCCTCTAGAACCCTCAGTTTGTTTTTCAGAGTCCATCGTCTCTCATGGTTCCTCTCCCCCTCCGATTTCCCCCCCTTCATTCTTTCCCTCCTGCTATCTTCTTCTTCTTTTTTTTTTTTTAACTTATATTGCATTATTTGGTTCAGAGGTAAAGAATTTTATAAAAGAAAAGTAAAATTAAAAAAATCACCAACAGTAACTGCTAATAAAATCTTGATTTATTTTCTTCCAGTCTTTTTTCTATGCATTGTTGTTGTACTATACAAATGGTTTGTATGCTGTCTTTGTTTTGTTTTGTACATTTATTGTACTTATTGACATTTCCCCCATGACATTAACATTTTTACTGACATCTTAGATAATAAAAGTATAATACATGCCCTTTACCACAGACAGTATTATAAATAAATGTTGATGTTAAATACTTTCCCTGTAAGCTTAGAAAAAAGTTGATTTTTTTTTCAAAATACAGAATGTGTAATAAAAAGAACATTTACTGTATACCTAATTTTTTGATGTGCTTTATACACATTACTTATTTACTTCTTCCTTGAGCTTGGTTCCCTGATACTCCAGTTAGGAAACTATGATTTGAAAAGGTTAAATAACATCCCTGGGTCATAGACCTATATGGGGCTGTGATGGAATTTGAATAGTTATTACTTCAAAGCCCTTCCTCCTAAACATATAAAAACTATACCTGTTTCATGCAATTTGACAAGTATATTTCAATGTCCACTGTGTACTTAGAACTTAGCTCTATAAGCAAAAAAAGGTAGTGTGAACTATGTATGAATGAATCAAATATTTCTACATTAAATTTCCATAAGAATACAGTATATATATATTTTATGTCTTTATTTGATAAAAGGGTTAATTTTTATTGCATAAGGCTACCATATTTATGAGTGTTTTTTAAACTAAAGAAAACAAACCATTTGACTCAATTCAGGACTTTTTTGGGGGAACAAGTAATATTTATAAGTTTGATAAACTGGCTTAAATTTAGACAGTGCTAAGGTAGTCGCATACTCCTTTTCTATAGAAAATTCATTTTCACGTTGTGTATTAGAACTCATTTTATATGTTTATATGTTCTTTTCTTAGAAGGTGGCATAATGAAGAGGCTATTTTAGTTGAAATCAATTTTGTTAATTACATATAGTCTGTTGGTTCTGGATATTGGTTAATGACATTAAATTTTATACTTAGTATAATTAAGTTCAAAACAGTATTAAATACCAGTTGGGTGTTGAGATTGACTCTCCCTCTCTATATATAATCTGTATATTATATGTATTGTATATAAATGTGTATTTGAAGTATTTGGAAAGTAGCATTTTAGATTATCCTTCAATTTATATTTATTTACAGGTGTCATTTTCAAACCCTTGTTTGAATTAACTTCAGGGTATTTGAGTAAACTGTCAGCATTTAGTAGCAGCCACTATCCTGCAAGACATGCTGGTGGCTTTTCCAGTCGAGTTCATTCTTTTAGTAGTGAGAGGCTGTGCCATCGGAGGTTTTGAAAGGAGTTGCCTAAAGATGAGAATAACTGTATTCATAGGATTTCAAAGTTACTCCAACAGATTAACTGCTTTACAAGTTCTAAGGGTAATGGTGAACCTCTCTAGCTGCTGACTTGATATACATGTCTTGTGCCTATCAGCTGTAAACTTCCCATCATTCACTTTTGTGTGGGAGCATTTCATGAAATCTAATTATCCTACAAGGCTAGTTGTATTTTGCACCTTCAAAAACAAAAATAGATGAAGTATTTTATGCTGAGCTTGTATTATTTACAAGGTTGTATCCTAACCCATTGGGTTTAAGTGTATTCCTTGGTATCATAGTCATGCAACACTGAGTGACCCTTGCTGTAGAATCCTTTTGCATTTAGTCTCTGCACTTGCCTAGGTGAAGAGTCCATACTGCATTTCCTACAATATGTAATTTCCTTTCTCTCTCTTTATTCCTTTCTTGATAGATCCCATTTTTCCTAACTTTATTGAGCTATAATTGATATGCAACATTTAGTAAGTTTAAAGTATACAACATGTTGATTTGATACATTTATATCTTGCAGTATGGTTACCGCTATAGCATTGGCCAATACCTCAATATCCCATAATTACCATTCTTTTTTGTGGCCGGAACGTGTAAGATCTACTTTAACAACCTTCAAGTATATAGTACATTATTGTTAACTATAATCACAATGCTGTGCATTAGATTCCCAGAACTTAATCATCTGGTAACTGGAAGTTTGTACCCTTTGACCAACATCTCCCCATTTCCCCCATCTGTCAGCCCTTGGTAACCACCATTCTGTACTGTTTCTACAAGCTTTTTCTTAGATTCCATGTATAATTGGTATCATAAGGTATTTGTCTTTCTCTATCTGACTTATCTCACTTAGCATAATGCCCTCAAGGTGTGTACATGTTGTCACAAACGGCAGGATTTCTTTCTTTCTCTTGGCTAAATGATATTCCATTGGATATATACCACACCTTTTGTATCTGTTCGTCCATTGACGGACACTTAGGTTGATTCCGTATCTTGGCTGGTGTGAATAGTGCTGCAATAAACATGGGAGTACAGATATCTCTTTGAGATCCTGTTTTCCTTTCCTTTGGCTATGTATCCAGAAGTGGCTTTGCTGGATCATGTGACAATCTCATTTCATATTGATCTTCTGCATGAGTCCTCTCCTTGAAAATTGACACCAAGTCTTACTTTTGTGTTCTCAGCTCCCAGTGCAGTGGCTAGTACACATTAAACACTCAACAAATACTTGTTTTTTGAAAAAGAATGCAAATTAATGAATGAACTAGATATGTTGGCGGTTCCATTAAGGTAGTTACTGAATTAAGATTTAGTATCACTTCAATTTATTTATTTATTTATTTTAAAGATTTTTATTTATTTGAAAGAGGGAGAAAGAACAAACAGGGAGGAGGGGCAAAGGAAGTGGAAGAAGCAGGCTTCCCGCTGAGCAGGGTTGCATCCCAAGACCCTGCAAGGGCTTGATCCCAGGAGTCTGGGATCATGACCTGAGCCAAAGGCAGCTGCTTAACCAACTGAGCCACCCAGGTGCCCCATCACTTCAATTTAAAAAGAACTTATTGAGCAATTACCAGGCTACACCACCATGGGACAAGACATACAAATATGAATGAAAGAGGCCTTGCATTTAAATGGTGATCTCAGTGAACTTTGTGTAATTATGAATTATGTTACTAGGTATGAGTGTATTAGCAAGAGGCATGAGTAAAGACGTGAGAAGTTGTTACACAGGCACCTATAAAGAATAAAAATAAGTAAAATGTTAACAAAAATAGAGGCAGATTAAAATAATGTTATAAATGAACTTGTTAGCATTGTAAACGTACACACAGATCCCCACACACATTTATTTATATTTAAATGATATGAAGAATGTTGGGCAAATGCTCTGTGCTGCAACCTATCTGCAATCACATTGCTGAGTACTTGCCTTTCAAAACATCTTAGATGTAGAGTGGCTGCTACCTCCAGACATAGTCAGACCCTACTGAGGTGTAATATAAGGTCAGGAATTATTTGACTGTACTGGTAGGTATTTACAAAGGTGAGGATCTGGTTAATTCTATATTGCAATCTCAACTCTTAGTTTTTAAAAGTTACTTTAAAATACACTTAACAGATATTGCTATTTTATGATCAGTATTGCAATATCAATTTTACTTATATTCATTAACCTTGTGTCAAGATAGTTAATAAAAATAAATCAACTTTGCTGGCAATAACAGCACACACTTCATGATAATGGTAGGATGCTCATTATTTCAGTGTTTATTCACCAAATTTAGTTCAATGCTTGTTCAGCAGTTAACTTAGAATGCTATTTCCACCATATTGTAACCATTCTCACATTAAAATCTATTTACATTGGGGAAAAAAGTAAGCTAAATACAACAGAAGAAAATAATAAAAAAATATATATAGTGTCGAGTCTCTTCAACAAATGGTGTTGGGATAATTGGACAGCCACATGCAGAAGAATGAAACTGGACCATTTCCTTACACCACACACAAAAATAGACTCCAAATGGTTGAAAGACCTCAGTGTGAGACAGGAGTCCATCAACATCCTAAAGGAGAACACAGGCAGCAACCTCTTCAACCTCAGCCGCAGCAACTTCTTCCTAGAAACATTGCCAAAGGCAAGGGAAGCAAGGGCAAAAATGAACTATTGGGACTTCATCAAGATAAAAAGCTTTTGCAAAGCAAAGGAAACAGTCCACAAAACCAAAAGACAACCGACAGAATGGGAGAAGATATTCGCAAATGACATATCAGATAAAGGGCTAGTATCCAAAATCTATAAAGAACTTATCAAACTCAACACCCAAAGAACAAAGAATCCAATCAAGAAATGGGCAAAAGACATGAACAGACATTTTTCCAAAGAAGACATCCAAATGGCCAACAGACACATGAAAAAGTGCTCAACATCGCTCGGCATCAGGGAAATCCAAATCAAAACCTCAATGAGATACCACCTCACACCAGTCAGAATGGCTAAAATTAGCAAGTCAGGAAACGACAGATGTTGGCGGGGATGCGGAGAAAGGGGAACCCTCCTACACTGTTGGTGGGAATGCAAGCTGGTGCAGCCACTCTGGAAAACAGTATGGAGGTTCCTCAAAAAGTTGAAAATAGAGCTACCATACGATCCAGCAATTGCACTACTGGGTATTTACCCCAAAGATACAAAAGTAGGGATCCGAAAGGGTACATGCACCCCGATGTTTATAGCAGCAATGTCCACAATAGCCAAACTGTGGAAAGAGCCAAGATGTCCATTGACAGATGAATGGATAAAGAAGAAGTGGTATATATATACAATGGAATATTATACAGCCATCAAAAGGAATGAGATCTTGCCATTTGCAACAACGTGGATGGAACTGGAGGGTATTATGTTGAGCGAAATAAGTCAAACAGAGAAAGACATGTATCATATGACCTCACTGATATGAGGAATTCTTAATCTCAGGAAACAAACTGAGGGTTGCTGGAGTGGTGGGGGGTGGGAGGGATGGGGTGGCTGGGTGATAGACACTGGGGAGGTTATGTGCTCTGGTAAGCACTGTGAATTGTGCAAGACTGTTGATTCTCAGATCTGTACCTCTGAAACAAATAATGCAATATATGTTAAGGAAAAAAAAAAAAAGAAGAAGATAGCAGGAGGGGAAGAATGAAGGGGGGGAAATCGGAGGGGTGGATGAACCATGAGAGACGATGGACTCTGAGAAACAAACTGAGGGTTCTAGAGGGGAGGGGGGTAGGAGGATGGGTTAGCCTGGTGATGGGTATTGAGGAGGGCACGTTCTGCATGGAGCACTGGGTGTTATGCACAAACAATGAATCATTGAACACTATATCTAAAACTAATGATGTAATGTATGGGGATTAACATAACAATAAAAAATTTAAAAAAAATATAGTGTCGACTTTTTGTCACCAAAATAGTGAGTGATTTAACCATTCAGTTGTGTCACTTCCATTTCTTTCACAAGTTAAAATAGCCAAAGCTTGAGCATAGATGGAATTCAGAATGTATTACTCTTTCTCATCATTTTGTATAATTAGACAGCTATAATTTCTGTATGAGGAGAATAGGAAGAGTAGTAGTGTGTTTAGGGGGAGACAATCCCAGAATCTGCTGGCTCCCACTCCGAAGAAGTAAAAGCCTTGAACACTATGAATAGTTCAGTACTTCTTGGTCAGATTCCTTGACAAATTCTGGATCTAGCTTTGTTATCTTAGGAAAATAATTTAATCTCCCTCTTGAAGGGAAAGTGAGGGAAACAATAATACTCATAGGTTTGTTATGAGGATTAAATGAAGTAATCCATATAAAACACTTAGAAGAATAATAGGCACAAATTAAATGCTCAATATAGGTTAGGGCCTCAGATCATGTAACTAATCCCATTTCTCTACATTATTAATTCTCAGCACCAGATTTCTTCTCTTTTTCTTTTTGAGGTAATCAATAGCAAATACCTATTTAAATTGCTCTGAAAAGGTCCCATCATCATTAGTGAAATTTTACAAAAAATACTGAGCTAGTAAGTATAAAATCAATGTCAAAATATTATTAAAATAAGTTTATTCTAGTTGGTTCCTCATTGCTTAGGAGAAAAATGTACTTTTCTAGGTTTGGTGCTAGTCACTGGTCAATTTTGACACAATTAAGAATATTGTTATTCACTGGTTATTGTCTAAACTATGGCATGTATTTAGGCAAAGCACCTCTTAATCATACTCCATATTTATATATCTGGTGAATGCATTTAGCTTTGATTTTTTAGCAATTTTGTGCAAGAGAACAAATTGTCACAGAGCCAGGTGGGCTCAAACATTGCTCAGAATTTGGGCACCTGGCCAAAAATTTTAGGCTAGAAATTGGATTTAAATACATATTTCTACAATTTTGAGAAAACTGTGTTAACTTTCAACTCATTAGTTCCTATTGAAATTCTGCTACGCATTTTGAATATAAGCTTTTTAGTTGCTGAAAGTCCAGGTATTTGAAGAAAGCAGAGAGATCTAAGGCAGATGCTCACAGCCATTTAGAAGTAACTCTCCCATATCCATTTAGAAGTAACTCTCCCATATTTCGACCTCTTTTCTCCTGGTTGGTGAAAACTGCATCTAGGATGTCTCTGTGGGTGGAGGGTGAGGATTCATACATATAATTCCAGTGATTTCTGTATTTTTAAGTTTAAGGGGCATAGTGTGTTACTTTGATACATTTATATATCGTAATATGATTGCCCATGTAGCGATATTTATCACATCATATAATTATAGTGCAATATTATTGTCTGTATTCAATATACTGTGCCTTAGATCTCTATGGCTTATTTACTGCTGGTTATACTTTGTACCCTTAAACATCATCCTCTTAGTGCTCCCTCATACAATCCCCTGGTAATCACCATTTTACTCCATTTTTTTACAGGTTTAACTTTTTAAGATTCCACATATAAGTGATATCATACAGTACTTGTTTTTGTTTGACTTATGTTGCTTAGCATAACATGCTCAAGGTCCATCCATGTTGTCACAAAGAGTAGTATATTCTCCTTTCTCATGGCTAAATAATACTGTACTGTGTGTATGTACCACATCTTTTTTATTTATGTATCCATTGGTGGACATTTCCAGACATTTCCATCTCTTGGCTCTTGTGAGTAATTCTGTGATAAATATGGGCATGGATATATCTCATCAAAATCCTGTTTTCATTTCCTTTGGGTATATACCCAGTAATGGAATTGCTGATTGTTTGGCAGATTTTTAATTCTTTGAGAAACCTCCATATTGTTATCCTTAGTAGTTGGACCAATTCACATTCCCACCAACAAGGTATAAGGGCTCCTTTCTCACCACATTCTTGCCAACACCCGTTGTCTCTTGTATTCTGGGTGATAGCCGTTTAACAGATGTGAGGTAGTATCTCACTGTGGTTTTGATTTGCATATTTCTGATGATTTGTGATGTTGAGCATTTTTCATGTGCCTGTTGGCCATTTTGATGCCCTCTTTGGGCATCTGTTTGTTTTTTGTTAGTTAACTGAATTCTTTTTGTATTTTTGTTATTAACCCCTTTTATAAGATACGCAAAAATTTTCTCCCATTCTGTAGGTTGGTTTTTCATTTTATTAATTTGTTGTTGTTGTGCAGAAGCTTTTGAGTTTGATGGAGTCCCATTTCTTGATTTTTGCTTTTGTTGTTTGTGCTTTGGGCATCACATCCAAAATATCATTGCCATGACCATATCAATGAGCTTCTTCCTGTGTTTTCTTTTCATTTTCTTAACATGTAAAAAAATACTGAAGTATAATTGACATACAATATCATATTGGTTTCAGGTGTACAACATATTGATTTGATAATTCTATACATTACTAGATGCTTATCACAATAAGTGTAGTCACCATATGATGTTATTACAATATTATTGACTATATTCCCTGTTCTGTACTTTTCATTTTGGTGACTTCTTTATTTTATAACTGGGCGTTTGTAACTCTTAATCTCTTTGATCTGTTTTGCTCATCTCTCACCTACATCCCCTCTGGCAACCACCAGTTTGTTCTCTGTATTTCAGTCTCTGTTTGTTCATTTGTTTTGTTTTTAGATTCCACATGTAAAGTGAAGTCATACAGTATTTGTCTTTCTCTGTTTGACTTATTTCACTTAGCTTAATACCCTCTAGGTCCATCCATGTTGTTGCAAATGGCAAGATCTCATTCTTTCTCATGGCTGAGAAATAGTCTATTGTGTACTTACCACATCTTGTTTATCCAATCATCTATTGATGGACTCGGGTTGCTTCCATATTGTGGCTTTTGTAAATAATGCTATAATAAATATAGGGGTGTGTGTGTCTTTTTGAATTAGTGTTTTTGTTTTCTTTGGGTAAATATCCAGTAGTGGGATTACTGGATCATATGGTATTTCTATTTTTAATTTTTTGAGGAACCTCCATTCTGTTTTTCAGTGTTTACACCAATTTACATTCCCACCAACAGTGCACAGGTGTTTCCTTTTCTCCACATCCTCACCAACTCTTGCTATTTCTTGTCTTTTTGGTACTAGCCATTCTAATAGGTGTGAAGTAATATCTCTTTGTGGTTTTGACTTGCATTTCCCTGATGATTAGTGATGTTGAGCATCTTCTCAAGTGTCTGTTGGCCAACTGTGTGTCCTCTTTGGAAAAATGTCTATTCAGATCATTTGCCCATTTTTTAATCAGATTTTTTCTTGGTGTTCAGTTGTATAATTTTTAAAATATATTTTGGGTATTAACCCCTTATTGGATATATCATTTGCAGATATCTTCTCTCATTCACTAGATTGCTTTTTTGTTTTCTTGATGCTTTCCTTTGCTATGCATTTTTTTAGTGTAGTCCCAATAGTTTATTTTTATTTTATATTTTATTTTTAGTATAGTTGATGCACAATGTTACATTAGTTTCAGGTGTACAACTTAGTGATTTAACAAGTTTATACATTACGCTGTATTCACCACAAGCATAGCTACCATCTGTCCTGTTACATTGCTATTATAGTATCATTGACTATTCCTTATGCTGTGCCTTTTCTTTTTGCTTTTGTTTCCCTTGCCTGAGGAGACAGCCATAAATATGTTGCCAAGGCTGATGTCCAAGAGATTGTTGCCTGTGTTTCATTTTAGGAGTTTTGTGGTTTCAGGTCTCACATTTAGGTTTTTAATTCATTTTGAGTTTATTTCTGTGTATGGTGTATGAAAGTGATTCAGTTTCATTCTTTTGTATGTGGCTGTCCAGTTTTCCCAGCACCATTTGTTGGGGAGACTGTGTTTTCCTCATGGTGTATTCTTGCCTCTTTTGTCATAGATTAATTGACTGTATAGGTGTGGGTTCATTTCCTCTCTATCCTTTTCTATTGATCTATGTGTCTATTTTTGTGCCAGGACCATACTGTTTGGATTACTACACTTTTGTAATGTATCTTGAAATCTGGGAGCTTTGTTCTTTCTCAAGATTGCTTTGGCTATTTAAGGTCTTTTGTGGTTCCACACAAATTTTGGGATTATTTGTTCTAGTTCTATGAAAAATACTATTGGTATTTTAATAGGGATTGCATTGAATCTGTAGATTGTTTTGGGTAGTATGAATATTTTAATGATATAATTCTTCAAATCCATGAGCCTGGTATATCCTTTCATTTGTTCGTGTCGTCTTCAATTTCTTTCATAAATGTCTTATAGTTTTCAGAGTATAGGTCTTTCCCCTCTTTGGTTAAATTTATTCCTAGATATTTTATTCTTTTTTGGTGTAATGGTAAATGGGATTGTTTTCTTAATTTCTCTTTCTGCTACTTCGTTATTAGTGTAAGTAATGCAGCAGATTTGTGTATATTAATTTTGTATCCTGCAACTTTACTGAATTCATTTATTAATTCACATACTTTTTTGGTAGAGTTTTTAGAGTTTTCTTTATATAGTATCATGTCATCTGCAAATAGTGAAAGTTTTACTTCTTCCTTACCAATTTGGATGCCTTTTATTTCTTTTTCTTATCTGATTGCTGCAGCTAGGACTTCCAATACTATGTTGAATAAAAGTGATGGGGGTGGACATCCTTGTCTTCTTCCTGATCTTAGAAGAAAAGCTCTGTTTTCCACCATTGAGTATGGTGTTAGCTGTTGGTTTTTCATATATGGCCTTTATTATGTTGAGATAAGTTCCCTCTAAACCCACTTTGTTGAGATTTTTTTATCATGAACAGATGTTGAATTTTGTCAGGTTTTTTTTCTGTATCATCTACTGAGACGATCATATGTTTTTTATATCTCATACTAATTTTTGATTATGAATGTCTAGGCATGAGTGTGTGTGTGTGTGTGTGTGTGTGTGTACACATGAGAATTCTTTGGGGGAGCATCAGTATAACTCCATGGCCACTGCGGGCAATTAAAAATGTTTGCCCTCTGACCTGTGGTTGAATAATGACATTTGTTTTAGAAAAATGCAATATTGTTATTGATCTTGACCTTTTGTTGAACTTGCCTATTTAGAGATAAACTCAGTATTTTGAGTGTTATAATTTTTTTGGTTTCTCTATTACACCTGAATCCTTATGAGAAATTTTACCACTTGAAGAAATGAAAAGTCTATTCAATAGACCAGGTGTTGCTATATTTCTTATAGATGTTGCCTATTCTCCATGAAGAAATCCTCTAGTCAAATTAAAATGAAGACTTCTCCTAGTCACCTTTGACAGGTATTCCATAATTAAGATTGAATTTGAATTTGAAATGGTTAGTTGGTATTCTTTTTATTTCAGTCAGGTGGACCTGTGATGTGTTGATTTAGCATGATTCACAGACAGTGATAAAAAGATACATATTTGTTTTGTAACAAGAAGGTATGGAACTTGTTAACAGTTGTTGATGTTGCTGGTAAATGGAATCATGGATAAATATGCTAGGAAGTCCAGCATGGAAGATTCTGTAGCTTAGTATAATTATTTACATTTCTTCTATGGAATGATGCATTTCTGTGTCATAAAAGGACCATTACAATATTTCAGTTTTTAATTCTTGTGTTAGCATGTTTGGATTGTCAAGTAAACTTAGTTATTTCAAGCTATCTGCTTTATAGCTACTACTGTCAAGCCATATTTATCATAATTATAATTTGGTACTTAGCATTCATACTGGGAAGCGTAATAATACTCAGTATTTGGTAAAACTAAAAAAACAAACAAACAACAACCAACCAACGAACAAAAACAAAAAACAATAACAAATTTACTCCACAGTTTCAGTACAAACACTAGGCAATAATGGCTATAATTTTTATTAAATTGTATGCAGTATCTTATGGGTTCTATTGTGTCTCCCCAAAAAGATAAATTGGTATGCTAATCCCCAGTACCTCAGAATATATGACCTTATTTGGAAACAGGATCTTTACAGAGGTAATCAAGTTAAAATGAGGTCATTAGGATGGACCATAATCCAGTATAGCTGGTGTCCTTATTAAAAGGAAAAACATGTGGACAGGGGCGCCTGGGTGGCTCAGTCGTTAAGCGTCTGCCTCCAGCTCAGGTCATGATCCCAGGATTCCGGGATCGAGTCTCGCATCGGGCTCCCTGCTACATGGGAAGCCTGCTTCTCCCTCTCCCACTCCCCCTGCTTGTGTTCTCTCTCTCGCCGTGTCTCTCTCTCTCTGTCAAATAAATAAATAAAATCTTAAAAAAAAAACTTTGGACAAAGAAATATAGACGTGCATGCACCCTGCGAGAACACCATATGAACATGAAGGTGGAGATCAGGCTGATGAATGTACAAGACAAGGAGTGCTATAGATTGGCAACAAACCATGAATGTAGGAGAGAACCGTGGGACATATTCTTCCTCATGGCTTTCAGGGAGAACCAAGCCTTCCAACACCTTGATCTTGGACTTCTAGCTTCCACAATTGTGAGATAATAAATTTTTGTTGTTTACCCATCCTGTTTGTGATACTTTGTTACTGCAGCCCTAGCAAAGTAATATATTCATTTCAGACTCTTCATATTGTAATAAATCTGGGAAAAGTTTGAAAATACAATGATTTTTAAATGCCCTCTGTGTTACAGAGGTTTTAGTTACAGATAGCAGACTCCACTCTAGATAATTTAAGATGGAAAAAACTTATTATTAAGTTTTTTATTATTATTATTAAGTTTGCATATGAATATTTTACTAGCCTTTCTCCCAAGGGGGAGACCTCAAGTCTCATCAGCCCTGCCTCTGTTTTGGGCGATGTGCAGTATGTTGTATGAGGTCTGAATGTGATTTCTTGTGGAATGCTCACTTGTGAATTAATATATGACTATATAAGTTATTTGCTCTCTGTGCATCCATAAACAATATCAAATAGGATACTTGGATGACTTCAGTAAGAACTTTTGTTTCAAGAATGGGAGAATGTGGAACACGCAGCATCCCAAGTCTATAGCAAATCCCACTATGCAGACAGCAGAGACTCTCTTTCCTGGCCTTAGAATACATTTCTTAAGACTATCTGGTAGCACCTGGTTCTGCTATTGAATAAGACCCCCTTGCCTATTGTCCTTTACGGTCCCATTCTTAACTTTCTGCTAGACTCTTTCCTGTTCGGTGTCTTCTGGGGCCACATCTGAAGGAGGCACTGGGTAGTACACCCTGTTTGCAGCCACGCAGACTTCAAAGTGCACTTCTTTGCTTCGCAGGTCAGAGAAATGCGGGCTGCTTTAAGGGTTAAAGAGCCTCGGCTATTGATGGCCAGTCTTGCAGTTTCTTTGGCAAAAGAATTCCTTCAAAATTGTAATGTACTTTTGGTCAGTTTCACAAGTGAGTTAAGATCCATCAAAATCGGTGTCCTAATCATTTTGTCTCTTTATTTATTTATTTTGAAAACTTTATTTTGTGGCCTCTGTGAGTCACTCATTTCAAATAATGTGTGAAAGAGTTATACCTCCTGCTAAAGCTGCAGTTTTGTAGTTGTTTTTGTTGTTGCTGTTGTTTTTGTTTTTGTCTTGTTTTGTTTTGTTTTTAAAGATTTTATTAGAGAGAGAGAGAGAGGGTGAGAGAGAGTGTGCACAAGAAGGGGGGAGAAGCAGAGGGAAAGGGAGAAGCAGGGAGCCCGACGTGGGGCTCAATTCCAGGACCCTGAGATCATGACCTGAGCCAAAGGCAGACGCTTAACTGACCCAGCCGCCCGGGTGCCCCGTTGCTATTGTTTTCTTAACATAAATTTTCATATTATGAAAATTTTAAACATAATGAAAAAAAGAATTGTTGAGAAAAATTCCCATATATTCATCTTCTAGATTTAGCAATAATTAAAATATCACTTCATCTCTCTGATTTTATTTTTGCTAAAGCATTTTAAAGAAAACCCAAACCATTGTTATTTCACTCCTACACTTTAGTATCTAAAACAAAAAAAGAGGATGTTTCCTTATATAGCCACTCTTCCAATTTCAACTCTAACAAGACAAATAATATTTTTTGTCAAAATCTGATGCATAATCCACAATCATATTTCCAAGATGGTCTCAAAGATTTTTTAATAGTTATTTTTTTTTTGAACTTGGGGCTGTTATGTGCCTGTCTCAATATAGGATAGCTCGTCCTCTCTCTCTTTTTCTGCCTCTGTCTCTATTTCTTTACGTATAATGCCATCAATTTGTTTACGGAAATAGGGTCTGGTGGCCTAATTATTAATGCCTTGTGTTCTGGATATGGTTGCTTGCTTTCTTGTGACCTCATTTAAATTGTGCCTTTGTCTCTACCTTTTCTGTAAATGAACATTAACTCAACCTTGATTAGATTCAGCTTTTTTTTTTGGCAAGACTATTCATAGGTGATTCTGTGTAACTCTATTAATATATTAGTTCATAGGTGACTATTCCACAAGTGTCAGGTTGTCCCATTTTTAATGGTAATTAATCTGCAGATGTGTCAGTCTGATCCCTTCATTGTAAGTGCCCAGGAAACATTGATCTAATCATTTTATATTGATGACCATTGCCTGATGCAGCTATTATATTAGGGGATGCCAAAATTGTGATTTTCTTATTTTATCATTTCTTCCATATTTATCAGGTGGAATTTTATAATGAAGAACTTTCTCTCAAGAACTACTTAAAATACAATTCATAGAGGAAAGGCAGGGAAAATGCATAATTCTTTCTTATTTGTTGTCATTTTCCACAGTAAGGAGTTGGTTCCTGAGTAACTTCCAGTAATATTCAGGGAGTCGTTACTATTGTTTTGGTCTTTGGGGGGCTTCCCTTTTTCATTTCTTCCTGTTGTTGTTGTCCTCATCCTTGTCGTTCTTCTCCTCCTTTGCTGCTTCTTTTCTCAATCTCTCCCCCTCCCTCCCTCCCTCTCTCTCTCTGTCTCTGTCTCTCAAGTGTAGTTGTGAAATCATGGATATTTTATGTATTTAAGCATTTCTGTCAATGACATTTGTTACTGCTATATGCTCAAACTGCTCAGTCTTTGACCAACGAGAGGCTCAGTGCTCTTTTGACGTAGCCCCTTAGGTCCTTGGAAGATTACCTCCCCTTTTGTGGCCACATCTTTTAACTGTTTCTGTTTCCTGTATGGAAATAGCTAGATTTGTCAACTCTGTAAGTTTCCAAATTCTAAGACTCTCCTTCAAATTCTCTTTTGGACTTCAGGCAAAGAGAGGAAAGAGCACCTGTTTTAGAAGAGATGGGTTCTCTTCTGTCTCTTCTGGAAGGTTTCCTAGGTGGGTCTCTCTTACAAGGCTTTGCTGAAAGAAGCAGGAAGCAAACACTACATACTAATATTCTGAAATGTCCTAGCATTTTATCTCATGCTATAGCTTTAGTTGGTATGTGTCTATGTTCTTAGGTATAGCAGATCATAATTTGACCAAATGGTCATCATCACATAATGGTTGTTGTCAGCTTTCCTGTTGGTAGCATCTTTATCCTGGCACCAACCACCTGACTGCCTCCCTGCTACAATAAACCAGTACCATAATTTATGTTTTGTTATTGCAGCAAAGAACTGTATTCTCTAGTATAAGACCTATTTCTAAGCTACATAAAACCAAATGCATTCTAGTTAGTTTAAGCTGAATGGGATTTATTAAGGATATGCATATCTTGGAATCATAGGAAGAACTGAAGACATGTACTTTAGGTTGAGCTCATAGGAAAGACTTCAGATTACACTGGAGAACTTGAGGAATATTTAAATTATGGAAGTATGTAGTTTCAAAATATGTATGTTAGAATCTTCGATAAATGAAAATCTGCTAAATCATTAGACAACTGTCTCTGTAGTTACGCTAAAGTGTATATGGATTCTGGTGAAGATTAGAGAAAATCAGAGGCTAACTTCTGTCACTTTCTAGTTTATTGATTTAATGAAAATGACTTAAATACTTTGAGATTATTTCTCCATCTCTTACCTGAAAAATGATCTAAGCATAAATGAGATAATACTTGTCAGGTGTTTTTAGCATGTTGGTTGAATTGCACTATGTAAATTGAACCAGAAGTAACAAAATATAAGTTTCTTTGAGTTAAAATATGAGGAAGAAGCTGGTTAAAGCACTAATGCATTCCCCATAACAGTCAAGATACAAGCTGAGGCTTCTACTCTAGCAACTTGCCAGATGAAAAACTTTTGCCTGGCATTGGAATGTGAGTTTAAATTCATGAGGTGCAAGATATAGGGCAGTTGTAGGGAAATTACGGGCAAAAATAATGCCTATACATTGTAATAAATAATCTTCCAAAAGCCCATGAATCATAGCAATTACTACGTTCCTTTCACTATCCAGAGAAATTCACTGTTAATCCTGATGTGGATGTTTCGGCTAGTCCAGAGTTAAGGGGATAATTTCACATTAGACATGTTCTCCCCTCTGCGGAGTGAAGTCTCACAGTGTGTCTGACAGTACTATTTCTTTCTTTTTTTTTAAATTTTTTTAAAGATTTTATTTATTTGAGAGAGAGAGCACACCCATGCGTGTACACAGGGGCATGAGTAGGGGGAGCGGCGGCAGGGGAGGGAGATGGACAAGCAGGCTCCATGCTGAGCACTGGGCACGGAGCCCTTCATGGGCTAGATCTCCCAACCCTGAGATCATGACTTGAGCCAAAATCAAGAGCCAGCCACTTAATCGACTGAGCCACCCAGGTGTCCCTCTTTTTTTTAATTTTAATTCTAGTATGGTTAAGTACAGTCTTCTATTATTTCCAAGTGTACAATATAGTGATTCAACAATTCTATATATTAGTGCTCATCGTGATAAATATACTCTTAATTCCCTTTACCTATTTCACCTATCTCCCCACCCACCTCCCCTGCCTCCCCTCTGGTAATTATCAGTTTGTTTTCTGTAGTGACAAATCTGGTTTTTGGTTTGTCTCTTTTTGTCTTTGTTCCTTTTTTTTTGTTTTTTGAATTATACATAGGAGTGAAATCATATGGTATTTGTGTTTCTCTGTTTGACTTCTTTCACTTAGCATAATACTCTCTGGATCCATTCATGTTGTTTCAAATGACAAGATTTTATACTTTTTAATGGCTGAATAATACACACACACGCACACACACACGCACACACACACACACACCACATCTTCCTTATCCATTCATCTATTGATGGACACTTGGGTTGCTTTCATAATTTGGCTATTGTAAATAATGTTGCAATAAACATAGGGGTGTATATGCATATATCTTTTTTAATTAGTGTTTTTGTTTTCTTTGGACAAATACCCAGTAGTGGAATTAACTGGATCTTATGGTAGTTCTATTTTTGATTTTTTGAACAACCTCCATATTGTTTTCCACAGTGGCTCCACCAGTTTGCATTTCCACTAACATGAGAGCTTCTTTTTCTGCGTATCTTCACCAACGCTTGTTGTTTCTTGTGTTGTTGATTTTAGCCATTCTGACAGGTGTGAGGTGATATCTCATTGTGGTTTTGATTTGCATTTCCCTGATAATGAGTGATGTTGAGCATCTTTTCATGTAACCATTGGCTATCTGTATGTCTTCTTTGGAGAAATGTCTGTCATGTCTTCTGCCCATTTTTAATTGGATTATTTCTTATTTTGGTTTTGAGTTGTGTAAGTTCTTTATATATTTTGGATACTAACATTTTATCAGACATGTCATTCGCAAATATCTTTTCCCATTCAGTAGATTGTCTTTTAGTTTTGCTGTTTTCTTTGCTGTGCGGAAGCTTTTTTATTTTGATGTAGTCCCAATCAGGGAATGTGTTGGGGGGAAATCTGGAAATGTAGGTAGAGGAGAGATAATACAGTACATTGTATGTCAGGCAAAGGGTTTTAAACCCTGAAGGGATGTGATCAAATATGGAGTAACATATGGAATTGGGGAAACCAAAGTTACTTGGTTGGCTCGTGGTTGTTGGAAAGGTTCAGGCTAGAGATCAGCTGGTGTGTTCTAGAAAATATAGGGAGTAAGGAGTAAATTCTAGTGCTGTGTAGGTGATAGAATCAATTGAACTGTGGGAGGAAAGAGTTAAAGTATCTGGTAGTCATCCTATGATTAATTTATTCCCTTTACCAGTAAGATGCCTTGGGAAAAAGCAAAGAAGTCAGGTGACTTGGTCTAATCTTCTTGTTAACTGGCTCTCCAAGTGAATAGATAAATGATATTTCTAGGAAGAAAGATCTTCTGTAGTGAAGGACTTTGCCAGATGACCTTGGCTAAAGGATGACTTATGGTAAATAAGTAAAGAATCTATAAGGCATGGCCCCCACATAAGCTATTTATTTCTCTGGGTACCTTTTTTGAGTTCTTCATTGATTATTTGGAGGCAGAGAGTAAATATCTTATGTCAGAAATAAGGGACTGGGGAGGCACAAGGGATGTCCCAGACCACTCTTTCTTTCACCTGTGCCTCTATTTTCAAAATTATTAGTTAAGTCTGATACTCTAATCTCTCTTTCATGGGAGTCTGTTAAGATTTTTTGATCCTGTGTCAGGAGCAGCTCAGACTTTGTGACCTAATGGATGTAGGTGAGAGAGAGAAAGAGATATAGAGGATGACTCCAGAGTTGGTGATGGCCTTACATGAAATGAGGCATCCTGGAGCAGTGAGGACCTGCCCTTCTCCTTAAGGAGAATATGATGAGGTCGGTTTTAGACCTTTTGAATTTGAGTTATCTGTGTAATTTTCAGGTGGAGATATCTCATACACCGGTACTGGAGATCAGATGATCAGTAAGTTTGGAGAGGCAGAGAATGTGCTGAGGCTGTTGAAGGTAGATAAAGAGCAACCTGGAAAATGATACTGAGAAAGGTCAGTTGGACATTGGAAATATCATAAGAGAGAAGTGGTTGTAGAATCTATGGGAAAAACAAGTTTTAAGCACAATAGTGTAAATGGTACAGAGGGTTGACCATAGATTAAGACTGAAAACATCAGTTAGATTTACCAATTAGTAGCTCCTCAGTGATTTTAGAAATAATTAAAGGAAATTGTAAATTTGTAGTGGTAACAAATTGTGTGACTGGGAGGTAGTCTCTGGTGTGGATACAGAAGTAGAGAGGGTAGATAATGGGATTCACCCAGCCTTGTGGATGCTTAGTGTGGGTCTTATGAAAAATAGAGCAGAGCTAGTTAAGGATGCTGATGAAAGAGGAATTGATAGAACCAGTTGCTTCTTCCAGGATGTGTAAAAACATCAATAAAGCTATGATAGTCTAAATAACTTGTAGTAGCATCACCTGGGATGTTGGCTAAAATTGAATATTTGTTCCCTACTGAATTAGAATCTCTAGGGGATGGTGCTATAGAATAGTCTTCTTTAAGCACTTTCCAGATTAACTTTTAGCAACCTGTTTAATTATAAACAAGTGGGTTCTAAGAAAAATTATGATCTTGCTGAAATACTAAGTGAAAAAACAGGACAGAGATCTGTATGCATAGAATGCTGTTAATTATATTGAAAAAGATGCAAGTCAATGTTCATGCATTAAAAAGGCTAGAAGGAAATGCCTTTAGTTATTTCTAGCTTGTAGGACTTTAAGTAACTTGTATTTGTTTTTTTCAAGTCTTTTAATTATAGCTTATACTCTTTCAGAATTAAAGATAAATTATAATTATTAAAAATTGGTAGCTAATAAATGATGTATTTCTACATACTGGATTAGAGATACAGATACAGAGAGATAGAATACTGTCTTAAAGAGGCTGTTTTAATAAGGATGGAAGGAAGAAAGAACATCAAAGCATTTTATATCTGAATTAGGTATAGAGAGAAAGATATGAGAGGAACATGGAGTAAAAGCAGAACTTTGTTTTTGAAAACCAAATCCATGTACTTCATAATTTTGCCTAGAGTGGCCCATCCTCTAATACTCTGAAGACTGCATGTATTCAAACTTTCAGCTCCTACCCATTTTGGGTTTTTTTTGATCAAGACCAAAACTGTCCAAGTGTCATGGATTAAATAAAAAAAAAAAATACAGACAACTTTGTAGAATCAGTACAGTGATTTAGAGGGAACATCAGTCTGATAAAAAGCTGAGGCCATGAATCCAGCTGTGTTAGGAAAATCCCAAAGGCCATCTTAGAGAAATGGCTGAAATCTGCCATAGATTTCTGGTCACCTAGGAATATATCTGTCAAAAACTATTCTGACAAAACTGGAGCATAGAAGACCAGAATATTCTTTGGTAGCTTAAATTACAGATTTTTTTTTTTTGCTAAGTGTTTGATAAAGCTGGTGTTATCACAGTGTTATCAGAGCAAAATGTGTCAGATTCATTGGTGTTTACCAAGTAATCATTATAGGCTAGATTCTTTGATGAGGGATATCAACATGTCTATATCATAAATACGATCCTTAACTTCAGTGAACTTACAAGTGGGGAGACAAAACAAATATCTTTATCCTGAAGATAAAGGTAGATATTAAAGATACAGAGCCAAAGGAAGACATGAAGGGAGTAGATTATAGCCAGAAAAGCCTTTGAGAGGTGATGATTGCAGGAGTGTAGGCATGAGATAGCCCTAGCTTGAACTGAGCTGATGACAATGTAAATGGAAAAGAGGGGAAGAGTCTGAGAAATATGGTGAAGAACTAATCATTAGGACTTCTGGACTGCTTATTGAGTACAAGGGAGGTGGGGAGGTAGATTCAAAGGTGACTCTAATACTTTCATTCATGCCTACTACCTAGAAGAACTCACAGGCATATAGAAGATGAGAGGAAGGGCTGATGAGTCATTTATTATATCAAGTTGGTCATCATTGGCATAGCCATATCCATGAGAATTTGTACTTCTGTTCTCTTCAGAATGTGCTTTCATGGACAGAGGATTGCCAATGAATACTCTAGATAGATAGATTACCAGGGGAGACACTAAGGTTGGGGATGGGGCAAATTTTGGCTCAAATATTTTTCTGGTCACTAACTCAAGACAACAAAGATAGACCATATGCCATATATATATATATAGTTGCTTCACTTTCAACACTATTAATTCAAAATCTCATGGCTCAAAATATCTTCTCCTGCTAGCTTGTGTGATCGCTGTCTGTTATAGCCACTTTCTTTCAATTCATCAGCCTTCCTTTGTTCACTGCCCTCATTATCTAATTTAGGTTACAGCTTTATAATTGCCATCACTTTCCTGGAAATAACCTGAACACTCTTGTTCTTCTGCCTTTTTCTTCTTTCCCCAATCCCTCTTGTGCCTTTGATTAGACCCAGCTAGCAAATTTCCCCAGTTATAACCAAGAGACTTGGACATGCTGGAGAAAGCCACATAATAGAACAGATCACCTCTATTAAAAATCCATGAACACTAGCCTTAATTAGACAGCCAACACTGCCTGACAATTCTCCTGTGCTTTTCTGATAAACTCTTCTCCTCTTCACAATGTATTCTTATTGCAGCTTTTTTTTTTTCAAACCTCCATTTACCTCACCTATTCCTGTCTATCACTCTCAGCAAATGTCTTTGCCTCTTTCTTTACAGAAAAATGGAAGCCATTACATTAATTCATCTTCCTGCTGCCAATGGTACAAACCTATCCACAACTGAATCCATCTTATGTGCCTTTTCTTCCATGACAGTAAGAGAGGAACTGTCCTTTCTGCCTGAGGATGGTTCTTCAGCTCTATGCTCTGGGTCCTATCACTGCCATCGTATTAGGAATCTTACATTAATGATTATTACTTTTATTTCTTGGCATTCAACCTCTCTTTCTCTCAACTGCATCCTTCCCATTAGCTTTCAAACTTGCTGGGTTCTTTCCATTAAAACAATAATGAAATGTCCTCAAAGTTCCTTATTTTAACCCAACTATCCTCTTACAGAGTTGGATTTTTGAAAGTTATCACTTATCTTTATCCAGTTACCACCTTAATCAACTGACCTTTTTGAAACAGTGGTCTCTATTTTGATGTTAACATTTCCATTTTTTCATTTTACACTTACATCTCAGCACACATCAAGCTATCTGGCTTTTTGTCCTCAGCACCTCTTTAAAACAGCCCAGTGTTTTTCATCCATGCCATTAAATCCAGTAGCTGTCTTTCCTTCCTTATTTATTTCCACCTCTTATCAGCATTTGCCATTGTTGACTCTTCTGTCTTGAAACCCTCCTCCTGTTGGCTTCTGTGCATATGGCTGTTCAGCTTGCGCCTAACTGAGGGGATAAAATCAAAGGTGTAATCCTCTATCCAAGCCTTGTAAAAAAGCTTGGACCAGTGCCAGACCAGAGGAAAAAGGTGATTTTTCTGTTCATCCATTTATCAGGGACACTTTTAGGATTCTTTTTTTTAAAGATTTTATTTATTTGCAAGACAGTGAGAGCATGATAGAGCAAGCACGAGTTGGGGGCGGGGGCAGAGGTTGAGGAAGAAGCAGACTCTCTGCTGAGCAGGGAGCCCAATGTGGGACATGATCCCAGGACTCTGGGATCATGACCTGAGCCGAAGGCAGGCCTTTAACCGACTGAGCCACCCAGGCGCCCCACACTGTTAGGGTTCTTAATTTTAGGACACAACGGTATGCTTATCTTGTTGTCTCTTCTTTTTGTTTCCATCATTCTCTACCCAGAAATTAAATATTAGAGTTACTTAAGTTTTGTTACCATTCCCATGTCACTCAGAGATCTAATCCATCATAATGCAATGATCACTTATTCACTGATGGCTCCCAAATTTATATCCATAGCAGACTTGAGTGCCATACCCAGTGGTAACTAAACTCCTATTCAGAGTTGTGAATATGTGAGTGACATGTCTGATTTATTATATTCAAGTTAACAAGTTCTGAACAAAATTCATAATCGCCCTCCTTCTCTCCTACCAGTACCTATTTCAATTTCAGTAAATGGCCGTTTTATGCATTCTGATACTTACGCCAGAAACCTAATAATCTTCCTTCACATATTTCTCTTCTTGTTTTTCTTTTAGAGTTGAAAGGAATTGTAGCTGTTTGCTAGCTTAGAAATATTTCATCTGAGGCGCAGGGACCTCTTAAAGGTCTGTGAATTTTCTGATATTTGATTCACAATTATTTATGCATTATCATCTGAGCATTTTTAGGAGAGCAGAAGGTGCCTACTATTCATGAGTCTCCAAGTGGTCTATAATCCAAAAATATTCTGATAATATTAATCAAGATTTTGATTAACTCTTGAATGAGGAAACTGAAACTCAGAGAGGTTAAGTGACTTTGCGAGGGTAATAATTCTGACTAGAGCCAAAGTAGGACTTGAACCTAAGCTCCTGACCTACAGGCCATTACTCTTTTCCGTTTAATGCATTTAGTGGTCAAAATCAAATCGGTTGGCCGTCGCCTCTTACCACAAATAAAACTGCACTGATAGTAATGTAAGCCTGAAGATACTTGTTCTTTGCTGTGCATAAGCATTGGAAAATTCCCTATTTGTAACTTATTTCAAATAGGTTATGCTTATATGCAAAAAATATTTTTATCACATTTTATATTTATATTTAAACATTTTTAGAATGAACTTCTTTTTAACTTGTTTGTGCAAATTAATTTCCATTATGTTTCATGTGCCCTTATCTATCGGATTTTTGATTCCTTAATCACCTAGGCCAATTCCCAAGGCTCCAAGGCCTATTTTGCTGTTGAATGAAAGGATTAGGCTCTGCTACTATCACAGGATGTAAAAATGACAAGGGAAACCTTGTACAAGATGTTACTTTTATTTACTTAATAGTTCCACTTTTTATATTAAGGTCTTTTAAGTATCTGGAGTACTCTTGTATGTGGTATTCAAAGGTAGAATTGCAGGGTTTTTTTGCTTTTAATTTAAGTTCAATTTAGTTAATATATACTGTCTTATTAGTTTCAGGGGTAGAATTTAGTTATTCATCAATTGCATGTAACACCTGGTGCTCGTTACATCAAACGCTGTCCTTAATGTCCATCACCCAGATACCCCATCACTCCGCTCCTCACCCTCCAGCAACCCTCAGTTTGTTTCCTATGATTAAGAGTCTCTTATGGTTTGTCTCCCTTTCTGTTTTTGTCTTATTTTTCCTTCCCTTCCCCTATGTTCATCTGTTTTGTTTCTTAAATTCCACATATGAGTGAAATCACATGGTATTTGTCTTTCTCTGACTGACTTATTTCACTTAACATAATACCTAATGCCCTCTATTTCCATCCACATTGTTGCAAATGGTAAGATTTCATTCTTTTTGATGGCTGAGTAATACTCCATTGTATATATATATACATCATCTTTATCCATTCATCTGTCAATGGACATCTCTTTCCATAGTTTGGCTGTTGTGGATATTGCTGGTATAAACACTGGGGTGCATGTGCCCCTTCAAATCATTATGTTTGTATCCTTTGGGTAAATAGTAGTGTAATCACTGGGTTGTAGGGTAACTCTATTTTTAACTTTTTGAGGAACCTCCATACTGTTTTCCAGAGTGGCTGCACCAGCTTGCATTCCCACCAACAGTGTAAGAGGGTTCCCTTTTCTCTGCATCCTCGCCAACATCTGTTGTTTCCTGGGTTGCTAATTTTATTTTTTTATTTTTTTTAAGATTTTATTTATTTATTTGACAGAGAGAGAGACAACGAGAGAGGGAACACAAGAAGGGGGAGTGGGAGAGGGAGAAGCAGGCTTCCCTCAGAGCAGGGAGCCCGAGGCGGGGCTCAATCCCAGGACCCTGGGATCATGACCTGAGCCGAAGGCAGACACTTAACGACTGAACCACCCAGGCGCCCCCTGGGTTGCTAATTTTAGCCATTCTGACAGGTGTGAGGTGGTATCTTTTTTTTATTTATGAATATATATTCTTTTTTATTTTTTATATTTTTATTATGTTATGTTAGTCACCATATAGTACATCATTAATTTTTGATGTAGTGTTCCATGATTCATTGTTTGTGTATAACACCCAGTGCTCCATGCAATACGTGCCCTCCTTAATACCCATCACCGGGCTAACCCATTCTTCCACCTCCTCAGTTTGTTTCTCGGAGGTGGTATCTTTTTTTTATTTTTATTTTTTTTATTTTTTATTTTATTTATTTATTTATTTGAGAGAGAGAATGAGATAGAGAGAGCATGAGAGGGGGGAGGGTCAGAGGGAGAAGCAGACTCCCTGCTGAGCAGGGAGCCCGATGCGGGACTCGATCCTGGGACTCCAGGATCATGACCTGAGCCGAAGGCAGTCGCTTAACCGACTGAGCCACCCAGGCGCCCTCTCGGAGGTGGTATCTTATTGTGGTTTTGATTTGTATTTCCCTGATGCCAAGTGATGTTGAGCATTTTTTCATGTGTTTGTTACCCATTTGTATGTCTTTGGAAGAAACCGGATTATTTGTTTTTTGGGTGTTGAGTTGGGTAAGTTCTTTATAGGTTTTTGGATAGTAGTCCTTTCTCTGATAAGTCATTTGCGAATATCATCTCCCATTCCACAGGTTGCCTTTTAGTTTTTTTGACTGTTTCCTTCACTGTGCAGAAGCTTTTTATTCTGATGAAATCCCAATAGTTCATTTTTTGCCTTTGCTTCCCTTGCCTCTGGAGACGTGTCTAGCAAGAAGTTGCTGTGGCCAAGGTTGAAGAGGTTGCTGCCTGTGTTCTCCTCTAGGATTTTGATGGATTCTTGTTTCACATTTAGGTGTTTCATGCATTTTGAGTTCATTTTTGTGTCTGGTGTAAGAAAGTGGTCCAGTTTCATTCTTCTGCATGTTGCTGTCCAATTTTCCCAACACCATTTGTTGAAGAGACTGTCTTTTTTCCATTGGATATTCTTTCCTGCTTTGTCAAAATTAGTTGACCACAGAGTTGAGGGTTCATTTCTGGGTTCTCTATTCTGTTCCATTGATCTGTGTGTCTGGTTTTGTGCCAGTTATCATACTTGTCTTGATGATTACAGCTTTGTAAGTCCAGATTTGTGATGCCTCCAGCTTTAGTTTTCTTTTTCACCATTACTTTGGCTATAAGTTTTTTTTTTAATTTTATTCATTTATTTATGAGAGTGAGGGAGGGGGAACGAGGAGGGGGAGCAGAAGAGAGGTAGGGAGAGGGAATCTCAAGCAGACTCTGTGCTGAGCGGGGAGCCCAATGTGAGGCTCCATCTCACAACTCTAAGATCATGACCTGAGCCAAACCAAGAGTCAGACTGGACACCCAATCGACTGAGCCACTCAGGTGCCCCAGGATTGCATTTTATTTATTTTTCTATCCACTACACAGAAATTTATACTTTATTACTATAGAGAAATTTATTCTTTCCACCTTAATTTATGCTAACACTTTACTCATTACCTTGATTTGTGATATGACCTTACTTGTATATTGTTATTTTTTAAGCTTTGGAGAGTCTCTGTTTTGTTCCATTTGCTTAGTTTTATTCAGACCAGTGTTCTTTTATCTATTCTTCCTTAAGTTGATTCCTACTTTGTAGGTTTTCTTTTATTATGAAAGGTATTTTATTTCTCATTATATTTTGTAGCTGGTTATTTGGTAGTTTCTAATGTAGAAAAACATTCATGGTTTTTGTAAACTGATCTTGTATTTGATCAAATTCTTTTGCTTTCATAGTTTGTCTAATCCTATCATTTCTTTCTGTTGTAGACCATCATATTATCTAAAGGACAGTTTTATTCTTTCCCTTTTAGTCTTTTTACTTTTATATCTTTGTCTTTTTTTTTATAGCAGTTGCTAAGATTTATAGTACTATCTAGAAGATATATAGTCTTACAGTTTCTTTGTCAACCTGCAATTCTGTAAGTCACCCGAAATTCAATATACAGTTTTGTATGAATGCCTATCTTAATTTTAAAAGGAATGTGTGCAAAGTTTTTCCCTTAAATGTAGTGTTAAAGCATGTTTGCTTTAGGTAGGTAGTTTATAACCATCACTAACTTTAGCCTGTTCCTTCTATTCCTAGGGAGTGAATTTCTTTTTTAATCATAAATAAGGTTTAAATTCTTTACAATTTGTTTTTCTTTATCTCTTGAAATAATTATATGTTTTCTCTTTATTAGTATATTGATATGATAAATTATATTGGAGTTTCTTTTTTAGTATTAAAATATCCTCACAGTTTGGGGTGAATCCTACTTGATCATGTTGAATTTTATTTTAAATACCTTTTCATTTGGCTAATATTTTATTTTGGACTTTGCACATACACTTGTAATTGAATGGGCTTATAATATTCTTTTTTGTACTGTGTTTATCTAATTTTTGAATTAAGATTACAACTAGCCTTATAAAAGGGGCAGCTTTCTTTCTGCTTTTCCTTGAAAGGTAAGACTAATATGCTCCTTGATAGTTCAGTAGAAGGCATGTACAAATCAGCAAGGCCAGAGAATTTTGGGGAGGAAGGGACTTTGTTTTTTTAATTAATTAATTTATTTTATTTATTTATTTTTAAAGATTTTGTTTATTTATTTGACGGAGAGAGACACAGCGAGAGAGGGAACACAAGCAGGGGGAGAGGGAGAGGGAGAAGCAGGCTTCCCCCCCGCCCTCCGAGCAGGGAGCCCAATGCGGGGCTCGATCCCAGGACCCTGGGACCATGACCTGAGCCAAAGGCAGATGCTTAACGACTGAGCCATCCAGGCGCCCCTTTAAGTTTCTTTAATACTTATTGATCCATTCAAGTTTTCTATTTCCTTTCATACTAATTTGACATTTTGTGTCTTTCCAGTAGTATATGTTTTGCCTAGATTTTCAAATTTAGTAGCGTATGGGTGCTCATAATATTCTTTTATTATTTTAATATTCTTTTGTGTCTATATTTTTTACTTCTGTCTTTTATTTGTATATTCTCCTTCCCTCCTTCTCTCCTTCTTTCCCTGTCCTCCTCCCTCTCTCACTCTCCTTCTCCTTTCCTCCCTGCCGCCTCCCTTCCTCCCTCTCCCCTTCCACCCTTCCTTCTCCCCTTCTGCCCCTGTCTCTCCCTCTTCTCTTCCTCCCCATTCCCTCCCTTTCTTTATTCCTTTCCCTTCTCTCTCTCTCTCCCAAAACGAATTGCTAGATTCTACTTACTAATCTCCTGTTATGCTTTTAATCGTTTTTTTCCTCATTTTTTTTTTTGTGGTTTGTTCTCTATTGATTTTTGTTAGTGCTTTTATTATTTTCTTCCTCCTTGTTTCTCTGGATTTGCTCTGTTCTTTTTCCCACTGTCCAAGTTCAGTGATTGGCTCATTTTCTCCCATCTTCTTCTTTCTTGATGAATGCACTTAAAATAAATTTCCATTTAAATGGAACTTTGTAAGTGTCCTGTACTTGTTGATATGCATTATTTCATTTAATTTTTTTATAATTTCTCTTTTCTTTTTAAGTATGTTATTTAGTAGTATTTTACTTGGTTTTCCTTTTTCAATTCTTCTTTTTATTGATTGCTGATTTTTATTGCTTTTGCATCAAATATCTTTGATATAGATAACAGCTGCTGCTAATTCCTATCTGGCAAATGGTGTGGCACAGACAATGACTCTTCCAAAGCAGCATTTAGGAGAGGCAAGAGCAGAGTCTCTCTGAAAATAATCCTCAGGTACTGTGCCTACCCACACTCCACCACGTGGTATTATAATTCCACAACAGCTTTCTCATAGCTTTCACATTGGTTCCTTAGATCTATGATTATCTCTGTCTTTTGTCCTAAGGGTGATTTTTAGGTAAGAAGCAGTACCTTGTGCTGGTTTGCCATCTTGTTAGGAGTCAGTGGAAGCCACTAGTATTTTCTCTTCATTGATTGTTTCAGCATGCAGCCACTATTGATTAAGCAGTGACAGTGTCCAGAATATAGTTCTAGGTCCTCCTGAGGATTAAGTTCCTGCCTCTTAGTACTTACATTTTTATTAATAAAAAACGTTTTGTTTCCAGGCCAAAATGAAATATGTCCTTCTGTTTATGAATGCAAAACTAACTGCTTTGTCAGACTTAATTTAATGTCAGCATAGTTACGTGATATTTAGGGTCAAGAGAAGTGGAAGACTGGCTGACTAACTTTAGCCTGCTCTATTACCTTTTGTCTTTTCGGATGCAGATAGACTAACATGAGTAAATCACAGTTAATAGTGGAAATAGACTGTGAATCGTGGGAACTTTTCTCCCTTTAAAATTTTTTTCCCAAAATTTTAGTATTGGTTTGCTGGGACTGCCATAACAAAGTACCACAGACTGAGTGGTTTAAACAATAGAAATTTATTTTCAGTTCTGGAGGCTAGAAGTCTGGCTAGAAGATCAAGGTGTTGGTATGGTTGGCTTCTTCTAAGGCCTCTCTTCTTGGCTCACAGATGATTGTGTCCTTCTGGTACGTCTGTACCCTAATATTCTCTTTTAATAAGGACACCAGTCAGATTCGGGCCTATCCTAATGATCTCATTAAACTTTACCACTATAAAAATCCTGTTTCTAAATATAGTCACATTCTGAGGTATGGGAGGTCAGGACTTCATCATATTAAGTTTGGGGGACACAATTCAGTCCTTAATAATGGGAATTATATAACAATGAAGTGTTTCTTAATATTACCGACATTACTGGTAGATATTCTTTATGATTAAATTAGTAGAACTATATATAATTTCCATGTTAACTTTTGGAGTTGACTTTTTGGGGTATTTTAAATGATGTAAACGTGTGTTTAGCTTTTCAGGGTTAATGTTGGAAGCAAATGTTAAACTTATTTTTGGTGGACGAACTGATTATAGAGGGAAAAACCTCATACAATAATATCAAGCAGGACTGCTTTCAGCTGATATTTTCTAAACAGAATTTAGGGGTCTTTAACATTTTGTAAATGTTATTCTGTTCTGCATTTCCCATGCTTCTCTACAGTTTTTGCTTATAAGCACAGAGGTAAAATTGACAGAGAAGAGAGAATGGCTGTTTACATTGTGTGTATATGTAGGAGTCTAGTGAATAATGTAGAAAAGCAGGGTCACTTAGTAGAAAGAGCCCTGAGAAAGCTGGGCTGGGAGTGAGAACAGTTAAGTGAGACTCCAGGAGCTGCTCCTATACAGAGAGGTGGACATAGGTACATGGCCAGACTGGATGGGGACCAGAGGAACAGTTGGGGGAGTTAGTGGGAGATCCAAGAGAGTCTCCTTAAGGCCATAGATATGTCTTTAGAAAAGATGCGCCAACCCATATTAGTTAACAGTGTCTCTGTGGACCTGAAGAGTAGACAGTGTTCATTGCATAAGATCAAGAACCTATTTCTTTGGGTTAATGATGGATAGTGTCTGATAAAAGCCTATATAAATGTGTCTATATAAATTACCTACTCAGTACAACTTTATTAGGTATAGTTCAGTATGAAATTATGATATTATTTATACATTGTTTTTACCATCAGCACCTGAAAATATGTAAGTTAAATCAAGTCACAAGGCTTACTATTAAATCAAGTCACAAGGCTTATTCAGAAGCTTCATTAAATACCTGCAGAAGAATTAAACTTCTCTTTAGGATAAAATATCAGTATGTATAGAAGGGATATGGATCTGCTGATTACAGCGGTCTTCCGTTATGTTTTTAAGCAGCTCACCTTGTGTTCATAGCTCAATGGGATTAAAAATACTTATATTTCTTCATCATTGATGATTCAAGTAAACAATATCTCATGGTACATATATGATGTGCTTTTTTTTTCTCAGCTAACTTTTTACTCTCCATTTGTCTTTAGAATTCTGGGTTTGCCTTTAAAGGGAGATGAAGTTCATTGTCTCTTGTGGACCATTCTCAAGAACTTTTTCCAGTTTAAATTAACAGAGGAATTGGGTCACTTTTTATTAAGCAGACAGACTTGCAGACATTCTCTGGAATCACAGCTGTGTCAGTTAATGAGCTGCAGAGAAGCTCTTTTTCACTGATGTCTTGACTATTAACAAAATAATTAACAGCATAGTTGTTTTACTAATGGAATATTTTGTGTTCAGAGTGTTGTGATTGCTTACTTCCAAAATTGCTAAAAAGTTGAAAAGCATGTACCCTGCTTTGTGTAAAAAATACTCACCAAAGAAACAATATGAATGTATCAACTTTATTAATTTAGGTCAGGGCTCCTCAACTCCAGTGCTATTGACATTTTGGGTCCAATAATTCTTTGTTGTGGGATGTTTAGTAGCATTCCTAGCCTCTACCCAATAGATTCCAGTAGCACAGCCTCTTTGTCTCCCTGGTCTAAATGTAACAATCAAAAATGTCCCCAGATATTGCCAAATGTCTTCTGGGGAGCAAAATCGCCCTAGTTGAGATTCACATACTTAGATCAGTGTTAACATTTACCTGAAAACTGAAGCCATCAAATTTATGGTTGGTAAAATAGAGTTGTAAGCCAGTTTCTTTCTTAGCCAAAACCAACAGCCCCAGCAATAACACCAGCCATCACTACCACCGTGGGCTGAGGACATGGAAAGGGATATTTGCTGGATATGAACTAAGCACTTGGTACTGTCTTAGGCCCTTTATATTATTTCATCATCTCCTAATTGCCCTATGAAGAGGACATTGTCCCTCTCATTCTACTATTGTGAGAATTGAGGCTCAACATGATTAAGCTTCCTGTCCAGGGTCAAAACATCTACCTGCAGGGCAGTTGGGATGAAGCTTAGCCAGACCCATCTCCAAACCCTCTTCTTTCTGTCTCATTCTACTGTACCCTAAAAACACCTTCTTCTACAAGTTCTGCTATTTCTGTCAATGTAACAGCGTTCTAAGCATCCAGGGTTGTATTGTGTTTTAATTTTTATATATTAATAAAATTATTAGCTCTACTTCAAATGTGATATGGTTTTCTTTTTTTTTAAAGCACACAATACAAATTTGGAGAGAACTCCTTTAAACAATATGTACTCTCCAAGGAATTCTAATATACGTTCTTTCTTGGCTAGGGGGTTGGTTCTATCTCCTCCCCCTACTCCTGCATACCCAAATGGAAAATCACAGTAATAAATATTTCTCAAAGGTATTCACTCCAGCAATTAATAATGGAGAAAAATATTTTCATATTATAAATATTTTAATTTCTAAATTGAGAGACTTTCTAATAACAAAATTCGATAGATTTAAATTTAGTACTTTTTATTGTTCCCTTGGCGAGAGGGTCCAATCAATTAGCCACCAAATGGCTAATAAGTAGATAGAAAAACTAAGGAGGGGTGAGTGACGTTCTAAGTTAAGGATGTGAATGTCAAGTTTGAGATTTCTATTTCAATGCTAAAGAATGCTGTGAATTAAATTTAGCATAGACGTTTAGAAACATATTTCTAAGTAACAAAAATAAGAATGAATGGCATATATTTTAGGAGCAGTTACTTAATGCGCACACTCACGCTCAGATTATATAATTGCTCTTAAGCACAGAATAGTTTAAATAAAGAGAAAAAGGAGATCCCTAGTTAAAATCGGAAACCATAAACATTATTATGAACAGGCCATTGTGACTTTTTTTTCTATACTATAAGGATTCTGGGCTTTCTCCCAATAGTAGTTGCATCAAACATTGAAACATCTGAAACAGATGTTGCATGTTCTTTTCCAAATTTCCAAGCATTTTATCTATTAGAAAAGGTAGGCAAGTGATAGGGAGTCATACAATACCCCTATCATGCTTATATTGTGATGAGACTTTTGTGAACTGTTTGGGTAGGTTCTTTGCAAAGCCTTATCTTCAGAAATTTGTTCTATTTCTTGGAAGGAAACATATACTATATATCAGTAAATATAAAACCAGAGGGTATGAAGAAACATTTTGCTTTCAGGGAAACCCACTTATGCTATCTCAGTTATCTGAATCAAACAAAACATAATAAAATGACCAAAAAAAGAAAAAAGAAAACGATAATTTTAAAAACACCTTCATGAAGAGATTCTACAAGTCCCTTGCCTTTTTGTTGGAAATTCACTGTCAGTCGTTTTTTTCCCCTCCTACCCCCCTTCTAAAAAGCAGCTTATTTTTGTTTCTGGACAGGTGCCATCCTAAGGACTGAAGACCATGAACCCTACTCTATTTTAAATGTTTAATTGTAGTTCCTTTAGAGACTTCATTTTCTGACAGGTTTTAATTAGCTTCCTGACATTCTTATAATCCTTCCCTGTAACTCGAATAATACTATCTGAATTGCTCTGTTAGGAATTATTATTTTATTCCACGAGGGAGACTTCCTCAGGATTTTCCTGATCTTTTCTCTGAGTGTCTGGGGGAGAAGCCTGGAAGAGGATGTGAACTCTGTCTATGTTTACAGCTCTCAGGGACTTTCTTTACTCTCTCTTGCCAGTGAACACTCAGTCTCCAGCAAATGATCCATCATCTAGCTCAGGGGTGGCAAACAATGGCCTGCTCTGTGTTTTTTGTGAATAAACTATTGGGACACATCCATGCTCATTCATTTACCTATTAGCTATGACTGTTTTTGACATAGATGAGTGGTTATGACCCAGTCTGTATGGCCTCCAAAGGTGAAAGCATTTACTATCTGGCCCTATGAAGAAAAAGTTTGTTGACCCTTTATCTCGTCTTCCTATTGTCCAGATGTATCCTGGTTAATTAAGTCACTGCTCACCTCTTCCTGTAGGCACCTGACTCTCCTGAGATTTTGGGTCAGTTGCTTACCCTGTGACCTAGGACTTCAGTAAGTTCAAGTTGTCAAGTTGCTGTTTGTTCACTGCTGTAGACTGAATATTTGTGTCCCCTCAAAATTTATATATTAAATCCTAATGTCTGATGTAATGGTATTTTGAGGTGAGGTCTTTGGGAGGTGATTAGGTCATGGCAGTGGAGCCCTCCTGGATGGGATCAGTGTCAGAGAGCTCCCTCACACCTTTCACCCATGTGAAGACAAGGTGAAAGATGGCTGCCTCTGAGCCAGTAAGTGGATCTTTCTCACGAGTCACTGAATCTGCTGGTGCCTTGATCTTGCATTTCCCAGCTTCTACAACTGTGAGAGATAAATTTCTGATGTTTATAAGCTGCCAAATCTATGGTGTTATGTTATAGCAGCCCGATGGACTAAGACACGCATCACATTTTGTTTAAAGTTGGGAGAGAAGCTCTTTCAACTCTGTATCTCCAAGTGATACTCAAAAGTCTTCATTCCTCTTCCCCTCCCTCTTCTCCCTCTTATGATTTATCTGTTAAAGAACCTGAGTAATTTGGTAGATTTCCCAATAGTCGGTAGTTTTGTGTAGCATTGAAATAATATGGTGCCTTGTTTTCTGAGATTTCTTGGCGTGGTTCCCAAAGGCTACTTTTTTCTTGGGCTTTCTTATTCCTTTCTCCCTTTTGCCTCTATTCTGCTGTGTTTTGATTCCATTATGAACAATTTTTCCTCAGTATCAAAAAGACAGCTTGGAAGGTCCCTTTTTAGAAGCCACATGCATTAGGGGTGCCTGGGTGGCTCAGTCAGTTAAGCATCTGCCTTTAGTTCAGGTCATGATTTTGAGGTTCTGGGATTGAACCCTGCATGGGGCTCCCTGCTCAGTGGGGAGGAGTCTTCTTCTTCCTCTCCCTCTGAGCCTGCCCTCTGCTCTTGTGAGCTGGCTCTCTCTATCTGTCAAATGAATAAATAAAATCTTAAAAAAAAAAAAAGCCACATCCATTAAACTGTTCTAGCTCTATTAGCCCTTATCTTGAGACCCTATTGGAGTGGGGAGAAGCCATCCATTCAGTGATGGCTCTTAGAACTGGCCCATGGCACTTTTCAGTGAGTACCTAGTGGCTACTTTGGAGTTCTTTTGTTCTCAGTGGCTTCATTGTTTCCCTTTGTTTTTTCCATAAAGTGATGATACCAGGAAGGTCATATGGCTGTTAGTGCTTTGAACTCACCTACTTTTACTTTGGGGCTTTGCAAAATATCTTGTTACCTAGTTTTGGTAAATTTTGTCCATGGGTTCTTAGTTTTGCTATGTACTAACTCTATGTTTTTATATAGATACTCAGAATATTTAAAATTATGTTTCCACAGTTGCCATCATTTTCCTTGAATTCTTGATTCAATTTTTTGATTAGTTAAGGGTATTTGAATGTATTTCATTAGAATATTTGAAAGTAAGAATAATAAAATAATTTGAGTTTTATTAAGTACAGCCACATTTGGATATATGCAAGGTGGTTGTCTTGTGAAGAAACTGGGTATGCATCCAAAATTACAGTAGGAATAGCGACTCTTTTAGGATCATTTTCTGTGTGTTCATGTGCTGTGTATTATCTTAACTAATCTTAGGAAATACACAGTAAAAATTTGTTTTTACCATTTTACAGATGAGGAGACTGAGGCTCCAAGAGGTTAAATATGATTTGCACAAAGTTTCACACTACTAGGTGGGGAGCTGGAATTCTAACAAAGTCACGTCTAATTCCAAGGACCATGCCTTGAGCACTGTAATACACTTGCAGTTGTTCAGCAAGATCTGTTTTGATTCTTTCATGTCTTTTCCATTATTTTCACCCACAGCTTTAATCCTCTCCCATAGATTCCAAAAATAACTCTCTGATCCTTTCTGGCTTCTGTCATGACTGTTGACATTGACCTGGCCCCTTGCTTGCCCATAAGATTACAGAACAAGAAATGTTAAAACCTCTGTGAAAAGTTCTAGTTGGTCAGAAAGATGTATGAATGAATGGTATTCCAGTTCACATTTTATTGTCACAGAAGAGATTTCAACTGTTCCACCATTGGCTCTTGCTTAGTTTTTGCCCTGTTTCCAGTTACTGCCCTTTACCAATCCTGTGTTCTAGCAATATCTATCTTTTCACCCTCTGTAGTGCTGCCATTTAGTTTCACTGTTCTGCTTGCTCATGCTGCCTTCTGTTCATGTAATGTCCCCTCTTTGCTTTGCCATCCTTTAAAGCCAGATGCTTAGGTGGTCTGCTCTGTGGAGACATACCCGGTTTCCTCCAATGATGAGGCAGAATCTGTGACTCCTTAATGGTCCTCACACAGTCATTGGAAAGGATCTCTATCATAGCATTCATCAGAGTGTGTTTAGGCGAGGTATGTTTGAACCTGTTTGCTCTGCTAGACTCTGAGTTTACTGAGGAGTGGGACATACCTTACTTTTTGTAAACCCAGAGCCTCCACAGTGCCTGGAACACCACACTGACTTAAATCAGTTTTGTTATATGAACCCAATTAGTGTCATTGACATTATTTTCTAGTAATAAGATTAGTTTTGTGTGTGTTTGTTCTTTTTTTTTTTTTTAAAGATTTTATTTATTTATTTGACAGAGAGATAGAGAGACAGCACAAGTAGGCAGAGTGGCAGGCAGAGGGAGAGGGAGAAGCAGGCTTCCCACTGAGCAGGGAGCCCGATGCGGGGCTCGATCCCAGGACCCTGGGATCATGACCTGAGCCGAAGGCAGCCGCTTAGCCGACTGAGCCACCCAGGCGCCCCTTGTGTATGTTCTTTTTTATTTATTTTTTTTTTACTGAAGTAGAGTTGACACACAATGTTAACGTTAATTGCAGGTGTACAACATAGGGATTCAACAAGTCTATATGTTATGCTGTGCACACCACAGGTGTACCTGACATTTGTCACCATGTAATGTTGTTACAACACCATTGACTACATTTCCTATGCTGTATTTTTATCCCTGTGACTTATTTTTTCCGTAACTGGAAGCCTGTTATAAGACTAATTTTAACTTCTTGATTAGAAAACAAATACTTAACAATTGCATACTTATTTTGCTTTTCTATTATGACTTATCTCATAACATGTATTCAAAACTATACCTAAATAGGCATGGCTGAATAGGCAAAGAGCATGTTTAACTAAATTTGCCACAAAATTAAACTTCTTTCTTGTCTGGCAGTTCTCTGAGAATTATCTGGGTGTGAATAATATTTTTTCATGTAGCTCATCATGGCCAGCAAAATTAAATATTTTAATTAACATTTGTAATCAGCTTTTCCTATTCTTGGGTCTAGTGGTTTATATTCATTTAAGCAAATTGAATTTTAAAGATAAGTTAAACACAGCCTTTACAAAGCCAATTTCAGATTGATTTTCTTTTCTCTAATGTCATATACTTTATCAATTTATATTTCCATCATTCATTTATTTGTTCACTCATTTAATAAATCACATGTGTATTGAAAGCTAATAACCATCATTTCTGGATAGGTCTGGAATTTGCTCAAGTCAGGGTGATGGGCCTTTCTGGAAAACAGTGTGCTTTAATTTTTAAAATCACAATGAGACAGAAATCTCAGGATATCAAGAGACACAGACTAGACAAAATGGTTTTACTATTCATTTATTTTCTGATCAAATAGTTTAAGCAATATTCATAAGTTAATTGATTAGAACTTCTTCTGGTCCTCTGTCTAAGGGTGAAATTATTCAGTTGTTCCAATAGGTCCAGGCTCCAGTTTATCATTATTCTTTTAATGACTGAGATTAAAAAGTGAAGATGTCTTACCTTGCAGACAAGTTAAATACTTTATAGGCTTAGGGGCTCTTTTTGTAAGGGGATAGGCTTTGACTCCTTTTTCTGAGGGTAGAAATTATGGGTCTTTTGATGACATTCAAACGTAATTTTTTTAACTCACCTGCGACACTTCAGAGAAAATTTATCTCTTTTTAAACATAAGAGCAAAGCAATTTCTAGGAAAATAGAGACTATTTGGTGTTTTCTTTCTTTTTTTCTTTTTTCTTTTTTTTAAGAATTTATTTATTTATTTGTTAGAAAGAGAGAGAGAGAGCACAGGCAAGGGGAATGGTAGGCAGAGGGAGAAGCAGGCTCCCCACTGAGCAGGGAGCCCAATACTGAATTCGATCCCAGGACCCTGGGATCATGACTGAGCTGAAGACAGATGCTTAACCGACTGAGCCACCCAGGTGCCCCAGTGTTCTTCTTTCTTATTGCAATATGCAGTCTCTAGTTTTGGAAAAAGACACAGACCTTAAGGCAGCTTGTTTAGGACAATAGATACAGTTTATATAGTCTGCTAATGTCACCAGCTTCCCACAAAAAGGAGACTTTTATCCAGTGGTGCTGTTGGTGTTTTTTTTCAGGTCTCTTGGAAGAGATTTTTCTTAAGGATTTGCCTTGGACAGGGATATAAACCCAAGTAATACATGGTTCTTTCTGTCAAGTAGTTTATAATTTAACCAGAAAAACATACAACCAATGATTACAAATAAATACGACAAATTCTTCTGAGTAATTTACTAGGATAGATGGTATTATTTTATTTTTAAATGATTTTCAAGGCTGATGTAAAGTGCTCTCCTAGAGAGTAATAGTCTATGAACTCTAATTTGGACATACTTTTTAATAAGCTTTGTTTCCTAATTTCTGTGGGAGCTATAAGTTAAATTCTGATAACAAGATTGGAAAAACTGATTAAAGACACCATAAATGAATTTCAGAAATCTAGCTCTCAGGGTCAATTTGCTGTGTGAGTGAAAAACCAGAAGTGACCCCCAACAACATCACTGTATTATAGTAATCATTGTTCAGAGCTTGGGGCTTTGTAGTTCAGACAGATGGGGATTCAATTTCTGGCTCACTATTAATTGTGTGATCTTAGATAAGTTACTTAACTGCTCTGAGTATCATTTCTTCACCTGTGCGATGCCTCAGAAATTATTTTGAAGACTAAAAGACATTTATGATTGTTAAAGTTAACAGTATAGTGCCTGGTACCTAACAAGCCCTAAAAATATATTTGCTATCTTTATGTTACTGTGATAATGCCCCTGAATCAGTTTTAAAATATTTTAAACAATTTACAATGTATCTATTCAAGGAAGTGTCAAAATAAAAGGGAGTGAAATAAAAGTGTTACAAAGGGATCATGGCAGGGCCCTGAGACCTCAGAAAGAGTGGCCATCCATCTAATCCTCAACCGTGACAGGCCAGACACTCAGTTTGTCAGTGTCTTTTAAAATGGACTCATCAGGATCAGGGGATAGCTCCTACTTTGGGCTCATTGATAGTGGAGACAATGCTATTTGTAATTACAATTCACCAGCCAGAGCACTTTTTTCTCCTATTTTATATCCTAGAGAATTCAGTCATTAGCTTTTTGCACAGTGAGCACAGAAGCAAATCAGACGTAATTACATTGTCTTGTGGAATTTTTTATTCAAGTTTCCTAAAAGCCCAAGACCTCCCGACCAAGAAGAGTACACCTTTCTAATAACTAGCGTACTTCAGGGTCTCTTTACTTTGGTCATCCTGAGTAAAAAATCTTCCCAATCTTTTGCTCTTTTTCACTGTTCTTTTTTTCAGTATTCTATGAAGACCACCATACTAGCTTCCTATTACAGCTCTAACAAATTACCTCAAACTTAGAGGCTTAAAACAATGTACATCTCACAGTTCTAGAGGTCAGAAGTCTGAATAGATCTCACTGGGCTGCAGTCTAGGTGTTGGCAGGGCTGTGTTTTCTTCTGAAGGCTCTAGGAGACAATCTGTTTCCTGGCTTTTCCAGCTTCTAGAAGCTGCCTGTATTCCTTGGTTCCTGGTCCCCTCCCATCTTCAAAGCCAGCGGAGTAACATTGCAAACCAGTCTGTCTCTTTCTCTGTTTTTGCCTCTCTGTCTCTCTGTCCGATTCCCTGGCCACTTTCTTTCACTTATAATGATCCTTGTTATTGCACTGGGCCTGCCTTGATAATGCTTGGTTATCTACCTCACCCATCCCCCCATCAAGATTCTTAACTTAATCACATTTGTACAATCTCTTTTGTGTGTCAGGTAACATGTTCACAAGTTCTGGGGATCAGAGGGTGGATGTTTTGCCAGAAGCATTCTTCTGTCTTCCACAACTACCTAGTCTTTCTGTGGGGGTGGCAATACTACTGATTGCATAATGACATTTTTCACATTTAACAATGCTATAATTAGATTTCCAGACTGCTCTTTAAGCATTGATTTGGGAGAAATCTAGTCCTTTAGGCAGATTTCTGTAATAACTCATCTTATTCCTTATATGGTTATAACCTTATAGGTTAATGTTATATTGAAGTTCAAGTACTTCTTTTACTTACCGACTAGAAATCAGAAGATGAGGTCATATATTTCAAAGATTTCCATCTGTAGGAATGAGAATTTCTTTTCTAAAGTTTACCTTTTAAAGTTGCAAGTTTCATTTACCTGGGGAATTCACTTGCATGGAATTGCTCATTTTCTAAGGATGCTAATTCAGTTACTTATTACTGTAGCACATATCTGAGTTTCTTAAATTTTAGCAAGTACTTCAATCTGACTCCTCATTTAGATGTACTCATGCTTTTCACTGTCTATTTAGGTAAATTATACAATAAATCTTCCTTTTTGAGGGTGTTCCAATGTGTTTGCAATGTGTTTGCATTGACCTGATGAGATATAATAGGTACTGTTATTATAGGATACTGTATTAAACAGCAAAATATAAAGGCAGAATGAGCATCTTTGACCCAGGAGTGACTTCTAGATGGCATGTAGGCAATATTTTATTGCATTATCTATTCATTTTATAGGTCCTGTACTCATGAATAAATTGCAATAGCAGGGAAGCATGATCGTGACAAGGTAAGAAAACTGGGAGAAAGGGCTCAGAAGAAAGAAAAGAAGTATTTTTTTGTGTGTGTATGTGCTTTGGACAAGCCCTTTGAATAAGTAAAAATTATCTACATGAAGTCTTAGGCAAACAGCTTTACATCATATTAGATAATTTAGCTAATTGAAAATATGGCTAGAAAAATAACATTAATTTTAAATTGTATTTTGAATGTCAAGATAGTAAGTGCATTCTTTTGCATTCCATTATATACTTGAAGACTATTTTATCCAATTAAATACTCTTAAAATTTGTAATCTTAGGCCAAGGTCTGCCTACCAAGTTAATCAAAGAAACATTTTGTAGGAATCCCTTTCACAGAAGGCTAATTTTCGAAGATATATGGCTCCATACTGTCTTCTAGCAGATGTATTGCTTTTAGAAGTTGTACTGACTCTTCTGAGCCATTAAGCTAATGCATAATATTTTATGGATACTGTGTCTGAGAAATTATATATAAGTTGGGAACCTATTTATAATCTATTCTTTCTTCACTAAAATAACTTTGGAGCTTTATGAGGTAACTCAAGGCTGGTGGCTGGAGAGATAATATTGATAGAATGAAGTAGCTAATGTAGGAATGTCTTGCTTGCTTCCCATATCCCAGTTAGTCACTATCATAATTTTGTAAGGTATGAGCTGGTAGCCCCATTTTCCAGGTAAGAAAATTGAGTTTCTAGGTGTTCTAGATACTTTACTCCAAATATTCTAGATTTTATCCCATGTTCAAAGTATCAAAATTTTGTCTATGGTAACTCATGAATGTTAGTTTCCTAGGCTGTTGTAACAAAGTACCACAGATTGGGTAGCTTAAAACAACAGAAATTTGTTCTCTTAGATTTCTGGGGAAGTCCGAAATCAAGGTACCTGGAGTGCCGTTCTCCCTCTCTGAGGCTCTTGAGTAGACTCTTTCCTTGCCTTTTCCTATCTGATTCTGGTTGTCAGCCCGTGGCTTTCCTTGGCTTGCAATGGCAGTACTTTAATCTCTGCCTGGGTCATCACATGGCATTTCTCCTGTGTGTCTGTGTGTCTTCACATGACATTCTTCCTGTCCTCTTCTTCTGTCCTCTTCTTATAAGGATACTAGTCATATCAGAATAAGAGCGTACCCTACTCCACTATGACTTCATCTTATCTAATTACATTGGTAACAACCCTGTTGCCAAACAAATTAGTATTCTGAAGTCCTAGGGGTTAGAATTGCAATGTATCTTATTTGGGGGACACAGTTCAACCCATAACACCATGTGTACCACATTTGGAAGAACATAGATTTTTGTAAATTGTGTTTTTTGACATTAGGTTCTTAGCTTTGTATCCAAGGATGTCACAACTAATGATTATATGAAAATAATTATTGTACTTTTTTTTTTTTAAAGATTTTATTTATTTATTTGACAGAGACAGAGACAGCGAGAGCAGGAACACAAGCAGGGGGAGTGGGAGAGGGAGAAGCAGGCTCCCTGCTGAGCTGGGAGCCCGATGTGGGACTCGATCCCAGGACCCTGGGATCATGACCCAAGCCGAAGGCAGTCGCTTAACCAACTGAGCCACCCAGGCGCCCATTTTGTACTTTTTATAAGTAAGTGTTTCTCCAAATTTCTTCCAAGAAATACTCTTTTTAGGGTGCTCTAAGAAAAATGGAATGTGTTATCAAATAATTGTGGGATATACTGAATATTATTCTACATTTTATTCACTGTTCTTGGAGACCTAGTGACCCTTGGGATGTTAAAGTCACTTGGAAGTCCTGGGTAAAGTCTCTTGAACCCACCTTAAGTTCCCTAAACATGTTTGATGTCAGAAACTATCATGTAACACTTGTTACTTTGTACAGCCATCTTGGAAGATGCCACATTTGTGGATCACAGCATATATGCCATTTTCCCTTTTCATTATGAACATGGGCAGATGACTTAACCTTTGTATGCTTTGGTTTTCTCAACTGTAAAATGAGAATAATAATTGTAGTTATATCATAAAAATTAATGAGACTATTAAATAAGATGAAACAGGCAAAGAGCATGACCTAGTGTTCAACCTTGGAAAGAGCTTAATCAATGCATGTTTATCATTATTGTGATTAGTATTCTATTTAGTCAATATTTGTCACTAGACATTAATCCTGAGTGGTGCTGAGCTCCAACAAACAGAAGGCCGTACTTATTAGCTTGAACACAATTTCTATATAATTTACAGAGTAAAGAGATCTTACTTTTTATTCTCAAAGTGTTTAAGTATTTTACCTGTTTTATTGCAATGTCTCAAGAAACGTAAAGAGAAAAAGGCTATATTAGAGTTGGTGTAATATGTGTAGTAAGAGGGAATTGTGCAGCACATTTTAGAAAGAGATTTTTGGAGAATGATTAAAATTAAGGTTTCTCATTAAGAATACTAGTCATTTTATTGTGCTATTAATAAAGTGATGCCCCAGGAGCAATTGAAATATACATATAAGGCTGAAGGAGCTTGCAATAAAAGCCCCAGAATCCTATGCTTTGGATTCTTGTGAGTTTTTTCCTATTGTCTTTTATGTCAGGCATTCAGTTGACAGTTTTGTTTTTTTCTCGGTTTCTCAGGCACTTTATTCTATGATTTATTCTAACCACTTGCTGTTTTAAAATATACTACAAACTAGAAAACTGGTAATGAAGGTTATTCCGTTGTTTCTAAAATAGTAAGATTGCCGAAAGTTTTTTTCTCCCTGCAGATTCTTTTTTGCTTTTTTTGTTTTTAAAATAATTTATTTAATTGTAAGTTTATATAATTTAATGTTTAATAATGATTTTGCTTAACTGGCTTACAAAATTTCTGAAAATTCAACATTAGACTCTCACAGCATACCACATGTGTTAATATTTTTTAGTATAGTTGTTAATATTTTATAACTTTTTAAAATTTTAATTCCAGTGTAGTTAACATAACAGTGTTATATTAGTTTCAGGTGTACAACGTAGCGATTCAACAGTTCTATATACTACTCAGTTCTCATCAAGATATGCTGCAGATTCTTGAGCATATTTTTCTACATGGTTGAAATTGCTAGCTCAGTGACTTCTATCCAGTTGGTGAAATGTTCCTGTATGTCCCTTAAAATGATTATTTTGTGTAAGCTAAGGATAGCTCCCAAGCTGCCACTTCACCATTATTTCTTGGTCTCTGAATGCCCCTCTTTCCCCATCAATTCCTCATAATTTCTCCAAATGGGTGCTGACCTGGCTACAACCATGCCTTTTACAGCTAAACTACTCTAGTCAGAAGCTTGTCTTCCTGCCCATTAGGGGATGCGAACTACTCTTCCAGTACAGCTTTATACCAGATGATAGTTCTGTCTTGGAAGAGCTGCAGACATTGCTTGGGGGTCCCCCTTGGATATATAAAAATCTCACTTTATTCTTTGTCAGTCATTTTACTTAGAAGAATCATAACGCTGAAAGGATGATTAGAAATTTTCCATTCAGGTCTTTCTGATTCAAAAATCATACTAATTTCTCAACTGTTAACTATATTAAACCCTTTCTGTTTGTGTATATGTCATTTGAGGGGATTATTTTTTGTTGTTGTTAGTAAAGAATTATAGTTAAATGTAACATATATACCAAGTATATATTATCAATTTTCAAAGCATTCATAGAACATAGAATGTATAGGCAACACTAAAAGTATGAGAGAGATTTCCTTTTTGTTTAATACTTAGGGATCATGTAGTGAGTCAAGGTTATAATTTTAACAACTATTTTATGATTATACTTAGAAGTATGGATTAGTATTTAATAGACTGCCAAGTAAAATCACTAGTCTATGCTAGTACTTTTCATACAGTGTTTCATTTAATCTTTCGTTGGCCGTATTATTTTGGCCTGTCTTGCAGATAACAAAGCTAAGGTTCAAGGATTTAACTTGCCTTTCACAGTGGATAGATGACAGGGCTGGGATTTGATCTCAGAGTTGCCTGAAACCTCAGCGTATGTGTTTCCTACTCTGCTGTACTACTTCTGATGACATAAGGGGAAAAAAAAAAATCAGAGAAGAGGTGAGACCAGATTAGTTTCTGAAGCATGAGGATTCAGTGGGCCGTGAGTAGGAGAATATCCTTTGTGCGGAGAGTGGTGTGTGGGATAGAAAATCAGCAAGTCAGAGACCTAGGGTTATTTGTAGGACTTGAGGAGCATATTCTGATTATAATGGTAGGGTTTGATAGGAGAGAAATTTAGGTAGTGTTATCCTCAATAACAGACTGGAAAGTTTAAACTTGTTTCAGTAGGTGATGAAGAATTATTGAAGGATTTGATTCCAGGCTGATGGAATGTCATGATGAAAGTGTTGAATTAAAAAAAAAATAATGTGGTGACTGTACCAGGGTAATTGAAAAGATAGTCTTTGAAGCATTAAAATGAATAAGGAGTTTGTTGTAGCAATTGAGAAGAGAATGATGAGAACCTAGACTAAGTTAATAAATTAGGAGATTTTTTGAAGGCAGTATCTTTTGAACTTGTTTGGGAATGAAAGAGTTGAATGAGAGAATGAAGATGCTGAAATTTAAGTTTTAAATAATTGGAAGGATTGTGATAATATTGATTGAAGTAAGGACAATGCAAAGCAGTACTTTTTTGAGGAAGAAAAAGTAATGCATTTAGAAAATTGTGGGATGATGATTGGAATATGAAATGGATATGTCTAGTGGGCTATATAAGACAAATGGAACTGAACTCAAGTGTTTGCTGACGATTAAGGAGAAAAATTAGATAGTCACATATATACATTTAACATCCAAGATTTGTGTTCTTATATTTATTTAGTTGTTATGCTTAATTCAAACATTTAAATACCCAACTTGAGCTCTTAAAATTAACCTGAGAACAGAAACATTTGTAAATACAATATGTAAATTTAAGAATAAAAATAATGTGACAAGAAGCACAGATGGGATCTCCTTCACTGGAATCATAAATATTTTTTTTTTCAAAAATTGTACTTCAACTTTTTTTTTGGTTAAAGTTGTCATTCCTTTAGATATTTATGCTCCTACATCCTTTTCTTAGATTTGATATTTTATAGATTCTGTTTGACTTAAGAGCAGAGCCATATCTTTCGATGCATAAAATTATGCTTTGAAGTTGAATATCCCAGCTGTATATAACTCATGAAAGCTATCCATTATATACTTTGAGTACTGCACTGACTACCAAAAACTTGTCCCTTTTTTTACCTAAACCTGAGAACTGATATTCACTGTATATTCATCTCCTTATCTTTGGATGCTGTTCCAGTGTGGGAAGTGGAAGAGGAATCCAGGGTACTATGAAGAAAGCAGAAATGTCTCAATCTAAAGGAGACATGATACATTTTTTTTTTCATTAGCTGTAATTTTACAAAGAAATGCAAAATAGAAGTGTTGATCTCAAAGAAAGCAGGGCTGCCAAAATAACATGTCAGTCTTCTAGCATGGCCACCCCTTTCTTCTACTCTTGTCCAGTTCTCTTCAACCAATCCTTGTTATGAGAATGGCTCAGAGCATAAAGACATGCTTTGGGATGAGAAAAACTGTCTTATTGCTTGTTCTCTGGAGGAAACAGGGCAAGTCCTTCAAAATACTCATATCTAGAGTGATGATTGATCAGTTGATCACCACATTAACCTTGTCCGCCCTTAAGAAACTTTCTAGTTTTTTTCTTGCATTAGGATAAAACTGGATAACACCTTCTTCTTGGTAAGTAGGGCTATTTGAGTAAAGATCCTGAGAAGAAAACAGAAGAAAATAAGAAGAATGACTCTAAGTAGCCGTGGCCACTCCTTCTGCTCTTCTGTGATTATAAAGACCTGGCTGATCAGATCTTTGACCCTAAAGAAGAGCTCATTTTGCAAGTGATTTTGTTGTTTTAACCTAGGACCATGTGTGGGTGTTTTAAATCCTTTTTCTGTTGTTGTTTTGGTTGGACCAAAAGCTGGTATATTTGGTCATGAATATTAGATCTCAGGAGGTCGAAATCCAGATCTAAATTAAGAAGCCTCATGAAATATAAATTTAGAAAAATAAAACTGCAGTTATCTACTTTGAACTGTAATTTTTTTAGGCTTTTCAAAGCAGCTTTGTCGTAAGAAACCCAAAATATTTTACTTCAAACATTGCTGAATGAAGGTGAACTGTGATTATTATGAAACAAGAGAGGCATTTAGCGGCTGAAAGTCTGACCTAAATTCTTCTCAACATTTCAGGGAATGTTGAAAGTGAGATTGATTGAAGCTTCATTACTTTTATGTGACTTCAAACATGAAATTAAATGTAAAATGATAGAATGTTGAATGAGTGTGAGTTAGGAGATATCTTGAAGTGCAAAACATGAGGATTTTATAAATTAGATACCCAGTTACTTCATCTCATTAGTCCCCTGGGTGTCTGTCAAACTGGACAGCTCTTGAGGTCATTCAGCTTATTTCCTCTTCTGGATTCTATCTTCTTAGGTGGGAGACAAAATTTGGATCATACTCAAGGACATGCTGATGTTCTAGGAGAAACTCTATACAGGGTTTATACAATTAGTGCCCCATTAAAGAATGATGCATAGATTATAATACAGAAAGATAAAATGTCATACTTATTTGTCTTCTTGGCAATGTCAGGCCCATGTAGATCTTGTTTGTGTCACTAGGCAAAATTTTCTCATTGGTAATTTAAAAATTTTGTACTTATGACCTTTATAGAGAGAAATAGTAACAAGACATGAAATATAATGTAATGAGAACACAGCAAGGAATTTAATGTTTGGACTTAAGGACAGTTGAATATTAGGAGAAAAAATAACCTTTTATTTTTTGGTCTTCTAAGGAAAGAATTTCAAAGATGACTTTTCAGAGATGACCATGTCTTTTGAAAATGTAGGTATCTTATATTAAAATGGACATGACATCTTTTTCAATGTCAATAAAATGATTTCTATTTTAGAGATTAGTCACTTGAATCCTGACACTCTATGAAGACATCGAAACTGAGATGGAGGTGGATCTTAGTTTTGTAGGGACTGAATCCGATGCAGTGTCAGGGGCAGGCAGCTCTCCTGAAAGAATACAAAATAAATTGTGAATACAAAACTAGGTGAATACAAAAATGAATTTCTCTCACACATGAGAAAATAAATTACAACTTGCACATTTAAAAAAGGTGACAAATAGCAAAAACATTTCAAAGTCCATAAAAATGACATACTTCTACAAAGGTTACTTTTTTCCACTACATTTTATGGCTACATACTCGTAGTGTCTGTTATGGGCTGGATTGTGTTCCCCCAAAATTCACATGTTGAGATTCTCATCCCAAGTATCTCAGAATGAAGATAGGGCCTTTAAGAGGAAATGAAATTAAAATAAGGCCTTTAGGGTAGACCCTAATCCAGTCTGACTGGTCTCCTTATGAGAAGAAGAAGAAGAAAGACACACAAAGGGACACCAGGGATGTATGCTCACAAAGGAAGACCATGTGAGGAAACAGTGAGAAGGTTGCCATCTGCAAGCCAAGGAGAGAGGCCTGAGGAGAAAACAAACCTGCTGACACCTTGAGTTTGGACATGAGGAAATACATTTCTGTTGTGTAAGCCCCCCAGTCTGCAATATTTTGTTATGGTAGCCCTAGCAAACAAATGCAGTGCCTCGACCTTCTCCCTATTAAAATGATTTTGCAGTATTTTTTTTATAGAGAAAAAAATACAAAGATAATTCAGCTTTTCTTCTTGTATGATTGATCGAAATTTATTTTTTCATTATTGGGATGCATAAACCACGTCTTTACATACAGACGTGCTGACTTTATGGCCAGTAAACAGAGTAATTGTGATAAATTCTGTTTTGTTTAACTCCAAACCCCCTCAAGCATTCATAGTTACATATGCTGCATTGTTGAGTATCTTGACAAGAGATGTCGTGAGTTTGAACCATGTTGGTATATTTCCCATTTTCAATTATACATTGAAATGTTTGATAAATGGAAAAAAAAAATCCCACAGATTAGCTTCTAGCTCCTTTCATTTCCAATCTTGTTTCTCCTTTAGTGACCACATACTTTGAGTGCTCGGTGCTGAAGGACACATTTATATCATCACATTTAGTCTCTGCCTTTGTGTTGCAGAGCTGAATAAATTGTCCCAGTGAGCAGTAGGAATGTTCTTGGAAGCCATTTGTACACTGGGATGGCTAATAGAATGGAAGCTATTGAAAATCATTTCAATATATCTGACTCCATGTATGCCTAATTCAACTTCCCCTTAGCCAGATTCCTGAAGTGCTCACAAACACTAGTGCCAATTGACACAAGGGGAGGTGTGACAGAAATCACCATGGGAAAAGATGGCAATTACATTCAGTTTCAGTTGAAATATCTTTTGCAAGTTTTATGAAAATTTAAATGTAAATACAATTGCTAGGGCCCCTCCTCAGGCCGAGGAAGGAGCCTTGAAGCTTAAGCTTTATTCACTACTGGGTAAGTTGGCTTCTCAGACTCCAGAGGTTTGCCTAAATTCACACAGTGGTTAATGGCGACACTGCCCTAGGTCTCTTTCTCTGTGCAGTTTCCTTTTTCTCTTTATTTTTCAAAGCATGGATTTATGCATTTTTGTTCTTTCTACTATATTTAAATGTCATATGACAATTAATTTCAATTAAATAGTAATTAAATACTGATACTATTTCGGAGACTCTAATGCCAAGAGGAAATAGGGTCTTGGAATATTTGCATTAGTAGATTATTGTTTACATTACTCTGTTGAGCTAAAGCCTGTGCTTAAAAGAGAAAATAAGCATTTGAAGTTGAAAGGTTTAAATCCAGATACAGAAATGAAAAATCAAATGGCAGCATAACTAAAATCTAAAAAGTTAAAAAATGTAACCGAGTTATCCTTTATTCTGTTGCTGTTCTCTGGCTACATATCTCTTTGCTGTATATGTAGTCATTCAAATGCCAGGTTTATTTTACCTTTGTGGATTCAAATTTTGCTCTAGAATAGAGATTCATTCTATAACTTAGAATTTTTTAAAAGTGTGGTGAAATAACTAAGGGAATCTTTGCTGGACTACTTTATGTTTCATCATATATGTCTGTTTGTAGAACTTCATGGCCCCTTATATAAACTTATTTGGGGAGAGCTGTGTTACTCTTGGCAATGTAAAAAAAATAGAATTTTCAGTTTCTTGGTGGAGCAGTGCAGGCAGGGCAATAAGAAGAGATGCCTAAATAGAATAGTGATTGCTGCCACATATTTGGGATTTAGTATGTCCTCTGTCCAGTGTGAAACATCCTGCATATATTAACTCATTTAATCTTTACAACAACTCTGAGCATTATTTCCATTTCCATTTTATAGATGAGGAGACCAAGGCTCAAAGATGTAAAGTAACTCATACAAAGTTGACTTAAACCCAGATATTTTTACTTCACAGTCCGTGTGCCCGGCCGCTGCCTTATCCTGCTGTTTTCTCTTTGACAGTGAATCAGTGATGGCTGCAAGAAGTTGCACACTGTCTAAACACACTAAAAACAAGCAAGGATGAAAAAGAACTCCAGTCGTTCCAGAGAATTCTAAAGCATTCGTGCTTCTGAGATGGTGATTAGAGGAAAAATACTGGAAGTAGGAGATGTAGTCTTGTTTGAAAGCACTCAGCACCATAAGCCTATAGCATTTACACATCATGCCAAACTGTATCTTAAGAAACTCATGATCAAAACAAAATCATGAAATTTATTCATTGAACTAAAATAAAGTAGCCATATAGTGAATTCCCATGAGACTGGTTGAGCTGGCAGAACTGAAGGTGCTAAAAGAACTGCTTTTGATGTCTTTTTTTTTCCTTCTCCAGCTTGAGCATGGTAACAGCCTGCTAGAAGAGATGGAAACTAGGAGACAGGAATATGAATCTGACCTGACATCACTATCTGATTGAAGCAGCGAGAAAGTAAATGAAACTCCATGCTTTAAAATATTTTTAAGTGTTTTATGTCTGATTCAAACATTCAGCAGTTGTTATGTGGTAGGCAATACAGGACATTATTTTAGGATTTGAAGGAACTTTATAGAAACTTATCAGAAATTAAATATAATTAAGAAAATTTAAACCTGTCTTCTTCTAGGAATAAAATAATGCAGATTTATTTACATAGAAATAGGCAATTAAAATATCAGTCACATAATTTGAAATGTACTATGATGAGTACAGTTGGTAGTAATAGTAAATTGTCTAGTTTCTAACTAGCGTGAGGTCTCTTTGTATCACAGAAAAAAAGTGTTGGATGAAAGAAATGATAGAGTGAAATTCAAAGTTGTTTTAGAGAACATCTAAAAATGTGATTAGCTGGCTTATCTACAAAGAATATATTTATTTTCAATACCATTTAGTGTATGTGTTCTGTAAAAGATTTATCCCATTCACAGTTGGAGGGAGATAAACATACCCCTACTTACACTTAGGCTTTTTTCTTCTGTTGTGTGATTCATGCTATCCAACCATAGTTAGATCCTTATTAGGACTTGATTGCTCTTTTTCATTTTGTGAGGGAACTTGTGATATTTAATGTAATATGTTCTACCAATTTTGCTTTCTTCTCAAGTCCCCAGGCCAGGCACTCAATGCTTTGTTGGTTGTCTTTTATCCTTCTGGGGGACCATCCCTTGTGAAATGGGCTAGCTCTTTCTCTCCTTTAAAAATGACCATTGATCTCTTCTCTTGAACCTTTGCTCAGGGCCACCCTTCCACCTCTTATTCTGATCCCATTCCTTTCTGCCCCCTTTGCAATCTGCTTACATCCTCAGTCTCTCCCTGTTCCACTGGCTCTTTCGCCTTTACTTGCATCTAAACTAAAATTTCCATATCCCAACAAGAATTTTTTTTTTCAGTATTCTATCTGAGCGGTTTCTCTTCACTGATGTTTCTCTTATTCCCATCACTTGCAAAATCCAGTTGCCTGAATTCTTTCACTAGTCAATTATTTTTTACTCCTCCACAGTCTGGCTTCTGGAATGACCTGTAATGTTTGGCAGTATTGATCAGCTCCCCTTCCCCACCTGAAACTCTCTTCCTTGGCTTCTGTCACATAGTTCTGTCTTGGTTATCTTCATTGTGTCCAGACTTGCTAATTACTTTACCTTCTCCTCTGTACCAAATGGGTGAAGGCATTCTAGAAGGTTTTGTCTTTTCTCATTTGTTTATCGACTTAAAATTAAATCCTTTCTCCATCCCCTGGAGTCCTCATGAACTAGCTCTGGCTTACTTTCCGACCTCAACTCCTACTTCTCTTCTTTGGCATCAGTATGCTTCCATCATTCTGGCCTTCCCTCAGTGAGAACCACATGTGATTACGAAGCATGGATTTGGCCCTTCACACGTTCTGGTCTTTCCTCAGGTATCAGTTCAACTGATTACTTTATATGTAGTAGGTCTGCTGTCTTGCTGCCCAGTGAAATCAGCTATAAAATGAGCTTGTACTAGATGTCCTCTCAAGTTCGTTCTGGATCTTTAATTCTGTGATAGACTTAAATGACCTAAGATGATAGAGTTAAAAGGCTGCTCTAAGCAGAATACCTTCAAGTATCCCCTTCATCAACTCTGTGTCCACAACAGCTAGAATATAGTTGATGCACAGTGGATGCTTGATGAATAAATCAGTTGTCACTGTGTGACTTAGGATAAGTCACTTCTCTTTGTACTTCATCTTTGATGTTTATGCTTCAGTTTTGCTTTTTTTTTTTTTTTTAATTTCTTGTGAGAAGTGACGCAGATAGTGTAATCCTTTCAGGACCAAAGGTAGCAAGTGTTAAAGAGGGCACATTAACACAGATATCCTGGCACCATTTTCTTGCATCCTTGATTTAATGGATGTCAATAGTTGACTTTTTTTTTTTTAAAGATTTTATTTATTTATTTGAGAGAGAGAATGAGAGAGAGAGAGCACATGAGAGGGGGGAGGGTCGCAGGGAGAAGCAGACTCCCCGCTGAGCAGGGAGCCCGATGCGGGACTCGATCCCGGGACTCCAGGATCATGACCTGAGCCGAAGGCAGTCGCTTAACCAACTGAGCCACCCAGGCGCCCCAATAGTTGACTTTTTAAACTTACTTCCAAGGAATAAACTTCAGGGAATAAGGAAAATAAATAAAAGACTTTGACCTCTAAGGGCATAGAATTGTATAAGTTTGTCGTTTACCTGACAAACATCATTTTAAAGATTTTCTTAGGACTCTTATAAAATGAAATACATTTTTGAGTTTCAGCCTCTGAATCCATGAATAAATATTTCAGCTTTCTGTCAATGATTTTACTGTAGGAACATGGCTGTAAAATGAATCCTTTGTATTAAAAAAATACATCTAAGCAGAGGGAAATTTAGTCTCTTTTAAAATGTAGATTTAACTGTAATTTGTTACACTACAACTGCTTTTAACCAACAAAGAAATTAGTCCCATTTGTGAGATACTGTAATTGCAATAAATTGTATGTTAAAGGACAGTTCAAAATTCTTGTAATGTGTTCTCACAAAGTAAGAACATTTACCAGTATATTTTAGTTTTAACACATTAACAATAATAAATCCGAATGTCTTTCTTCTAAAGAATGATTTGGTTCCTTTTGTAAGAAAAAGATAACAAGCCCATTGTTTAAAAAAATAGATAAGCAATACAGAAACATTCAAGAATAATAATAAAAAAGTTATTCAAATGTAACCACTCGGAAAATACAATTACCAATATTATGCATATGACATTCTCATCACCTCTTTATGTAAGACTTGACTCCTTAATTTTGTTTTGAGCCATGAACATAAACTCCTATTTACCAGCTGATTATTGTCCTGTGTATATGTATATATGTTTATATGTATATGTATGAGTGGGTGTGTACACTACACACACACACACATTTTTTATCTTTAAATATATGAATGTGCATAAATATATGTGCACATCTTATTAATGTATATATTTAAATAGAGAAAGGGGCTTAATATTTGCTACTAATGGTCAAGGTACTTATAAATCAATAAAAATGGTTTTACTAATTGGTGTGTGATGTATAAAAGAGGCTACTGTTTCTTAATGTTTCTGTGGTCCTCGTTTTTATAGAAATTAATTCATTCATGTTTGTCATGATGTCTTTATGTCCAATTAATCAGAATTCATAATCTAGCTGATAGAACCTGAGAAGCGACAGCTTAATGAAATTAAGGGGTTATTTTGTATTCATGTGAAAGGCTAGATTGAGGCAGCCTAGGAATGTTATTGAGGCCCAGTTGTATCCCCAGAAACCAGACTCCCCTATGCTTTCTCAGCCTCTCTCTTGAGAATGTGATACTTCTCATAATTCCAAATTGGCTGCCAGAGTTCAGCCACCAGGTTTGCATTTCAAGCTGTAAGGAAAAGACAAAGGGCACAATGGAACATGCCAGCTTAGTTGGTTTCTTTCTTTTGAGGAGCTTTCTTAAAACTCCTTCCAACAATTTCCATTTTCCATTTTATGGGCTTGAAATGTGTCATGGGGCCATTCCTGGATGCTAAGGAAGGTGATTCTCTTAGTAAAGAAGTGGAGAAAAGATACTGAGCATTGCAAGTCGTGGACTCTGCCACTGATGTTTTCCTAATTGGTTAGGCAAAGACTGGCTTGATTTTTTTTTCCTTAGGCATTAATCAAATCATTTTTGTGTTTGTTTCTTCAGAAGTTTCATGTTATAAAGCAGATCCATGAAAAAGTTGCTGAAGTTGTTTTAGATTTTTGTGACCTGATTTTGAGGATAAACAAAATTGCAAGTATCTGTTTTAACTGGAAGCATTAAAAAATTCCTTCCTTGTAGTTCTTGAGGCAAACATTGTAATTGGATCACACAACACCCCTTCACCTCCTCCTCCTTTCATTTCTGTCTTTTCTGTAAAGTCTGGAGAGATGAACAATTTCTTCCCCCATGTTTCTTGCTGGTAGGGTTGGAAAGTTCACAGGGTTTTGGCTATGGACATAGGAGGAAGTCTGCTAGGAGTGTGTATAAGATGATTTACTTTTCATTAAAAGGGGAAAACCAGGGGGAGACATTATCCCTTTGTCCTCATTCTTGCCCCGAGTACACTATGATGCCTGAAACCTGAACATCCATGTTGAGAACACGAAGGAGTATGAATGAAGGGAAAAACCTAGATATTCACAGTTTTAAGTCCTAATATTGTTGAGTCACTGGGCCAAGTCTATCTCAGAACCTAAATGCGTTGTTAATGTGAAAAAGTGTTTGTCACTCTAAGTTTTTCCTTTACTTTCGGATAAACTCTTGCCCAGTTGATGCTTTATCTGTTTCTTCACTGAATCAAACTAAGGTTTTTGTTTTTCTTTTTGAGACTTTGGCCTGGTTTAGAGTTGTCATCAAAAGCCCCTACAGGGAATGCTTTATCTGTTTAGACCATGCATGTAATAGCAAAACTGTGTGTGCTCATGTTACCTGCTTTGAGCTCAGTGTGGTTTTATGTGGTCACACGGACTTAAGTTTGAAATCAGAATTTGACCTTGAGGAATTAAATCTAAAATACGAACAATAATGACTACATCTTGGGGTTTTTGTGATATTAAATGTGATAATATGGGAATACATATTGCCCAAACATTGGCTTTCTCCTGGAGTACTTTCACAATGACCAAAGGATTCCTTTTTGCTGAGATTCAGTTTTCTTTGAGACATATTATGATTTTTATGTTGGGATCATGGAGTTTGGAAGCTCAGAGAAGACAAGTATTCAAATCCCACTTGTATGAATTATGAGCTTTGGCTACTTAGTTGATCTTTCTGAACCTCTGTTTCTTTGCCTGCATCTTCATTGTCTCCAGATTTGCTAGTTACTTTACCTTCTCCTCTGCATAGTAGCACTCATCCTTAACTAAATGAAATGATTCATGTGAAAACTCCTAGTCTTTGCCATGCTATGGGGCAAGTAGTAGATGGTATTTGTTCTTCTGATTCATTTTAGCTTTCTACTCATAATTATATTTTAGAGTGAATGGTCCATATTTTGAAATAAATATTCCTTTTGATATTTTCTAATGACTTAAGAGAAAGTGAACTAGTGACAATAAACAAACATACAGAAGGGTTGGGAAATATTATGTTCTCTTGACCTCTGTATTCTCATTGACTGAAACCATATTATGTAGATTATCAAATTCAAAGTAATTAATATATAATTAGTGCAGGATTACTAAATACCACTTACTTTTATATTAATAATTCATAGGATACTTTAATATTCTGACAGTTATCATGAAGAAACTCCATTGTTCTTGCACAGTAGATTTTTTTCAATGTTCATTTGAATTTTATGACTGGGTTTTTAAAAAATTGAGTTTAGTATTTATAATATTGGGTAGGTAGATAGGTCCCTTTTTCATATATTTTTTCAGAGTGACCTTTAGTAGCTGCTATTTTGAATATATAGTACATTTACTAACATTATTGGTGTAATTTTGATTTCTAATTTTTTGATTACCTAGCTTTAAACCCCACTGGTGTATGAATAACTAATACAGTTTTAGGAAAATTTTTTGATGGTAATTTTCTAAGGAACATAGTATTTGCAAAACCAAATCTAGGTTCTTCTTTTTATTTTCTTTATAATTTTAGGAAAATAGGATAACCTTTGTTCCTGTCCCTATTAGGTCTCCCTTACTGAAGCCTGATCCTACTTTGAAGAGCCAGCAAAGCTGTAGTTTGCAGTTATAATGCTTCTAAAAATACTGTGTTTATCTAAGGCCACAGAATTGTGCTCACTACAATCAATGCTTAAATATGGAAAGAGTACAACTCTGCTATCATCACAATATTGCATCTTTTCCCACATTTTGTGGCCTAACTATTTCCAGCAGGAATGGGGATTCAGTGTCAGCACTTTGCCCAACTATGACTTAGCACTGATCAGTATTCTTGTGTTGTAGGCTGGGAAGAAAGTGCTTTTCTGTCCTTATCTGTTCTGACAATTTGATATATTTAGGTTTATCTCATGAATATCATTTGATGTTATTTTTGGCATTTGGTAAAAATAGATGTTTTTCAGCTGTACAGAGCTATAGTTTATAATAAACTTTATATTGCAATGTTCAAGGAAGAAATTATGATGAATTGAGACCATTCTCTGCCTGTAAGCCAAATCTCACCATTTTTACACTTCTCATTTAGCCTGGAGGGGAAGTTGTATCCTCCATTTGGGATTATTTCACCTGGCTATTCTTAGCTCCAGAAGTTTGTCACCATCAGCATGATTAAAAATACTTACCAAGCATCTTTTTTTTGGTTCTTTATCTGAGTGAATCAGCCTCGAACTTTTGGCTGGTCGTGAATATTGGCAGGGAAAACCAAGGTGGTTTGGAGCAATTCAAAGTCTTCTCCAAGCACACCCAAACCATTTAACTAAGGTTGACTTTGATGTTATGGGTAATCTGATTCAATGATAGTTGCAACTATGTAATGATAATTAAAATATCAACCCACAAGTTCAGTTGTGTTTTCTTTTTTTAGGATTTGGAAGACATGGTCAACAAATATGTTATTTAATATATATTTAATGCCTTGTTTTTGCAGAAGGCCATGCATACTACTATGGGAGGCTGCTATAACACTTCTGGGGTAGGAGAGGGTCACATAATAAGCCCACTCAAAGGACTAACTGTCTCTCCTTCCGCAAACCTTAATGTCTTTTCTCAACACGACTTAAAATAAGGAAGAGGCTTGTATTTACGTTTAAGGGACAGTAAAACCTATAGGTCCAATGCTGTTGAGTTAATGGAATAAGCACTCGTGTAAATAATAAGATCTGTGCGGGTTGAGGTAAGGCAAAGGGCTGCTTGACCAAAAATTTGTTCTCAACGTGTCAAAGTTTCTGAAATTTTCACAACTGGCAAGATTGTAAGTGTCTTTTTTTTGGCTTATATGGAGGTTTGGCATAGGCCTTTAGACTTAGACAACACCGGTTGTTGGCTTTAGCTCCAGGCTCAGGGTTTAGAAGACTGATTTGCTGAATGCCATCTCTGTGTCATTTCCAGCAAACTTGAACTCACGTGAGATCATGTGGATTTGCCGTCATGTGATGGTACGTCTAATCACTGTAACAGTAATACTCTAACAGAGTATGCCGTTTGTACTGATTCTGAAAATCTGAACATATTTTTATGATTTAAAAAGTTTTAAGGGCTGCCTGGGTGGTGCTGTCGGTTAAGCACCCCGACTCTTGGTTTCTGCTCAGGTCATGATCTCAGGGTCCTGAGATCAAGCCCTGCATGGGGCTCGTGCTCAGCGGGGAGTTGCTTGAGCTTCTCTCTCCGTCTCCCTCTGCTCCTCCCCCTGCCCCCCATGCTTGTGCGTGCTCTCCCCCTCTCTCGCAAGTAAATAAATAAACCTTAGAAAAAATAAAAATAGATAAAAATGTTAGAGGGAACAGAGTGAAAAGTCTCATGTGATTTATATATTGAAATAAAAGTGGGTGTTAGTGTAAAATGCTACGATGAGGAATAATTGTGAATACTCTTATTAAGAAAAACATTTATCAAAAATTTCCAAACAAATTTGGAAATACGTCAAAATCTAATGGATCTATTAAGAGTGACTGTACTAAATAGATAGCTTAGGAAGAACATATTCTTTTTGAACCCGCTAATATTTTTATATAATTTTAATAAGAGAAAGCAGAATATGGTTACATGACTTCATAATTCTAATTTTTAAGAATTAAACAAGCGAAATGTTCACGTTGAAAGTCTTCACATCTTTTAAGCAAGAATGACAAAGACTATCAACTTTGCACTTCAACAAATTCACAAGCAAAGTAACCTTCAAAATCATATAAAAGATTCATGAAGAATCCTCTTCAATACACACAATGTAGGAACTATAAAAAGGTATGAAGAGAAGAACAAACGATACAGAAAGTTGACGTATGCCCTAAATATCTCTTTTTTTTTCACTGAAAAATGAGCATGTAGGATTGTAGATGTGAAATTGGGTGACCACAGGAGCAATGTGGTAACTAACTCTCTATGCTAAGAAATTGTCCTTCACTAATAATGTTGATCTTTTAAAATTTGAATATCAGAAATTTTAATAATAAAATTATATTAATAATTAAACTGTTTAATAAAATCTCAGAGTTATTCTTGTATCTCATAAGTTCATTATGTAATTAAAATATTCACTTCGGCAAAATATCAATTTTTAACACGTGCTCATTCAGCATTTGATTTGTAGTATGTAATTGGTTTACTTCTATCTTGCGTGGATAGGTATGTTTAACTGAGTTGTAGAAGTGAGCTGGAAGACTAGAACCTAGTGTAGCTTAATTTGATAATGCTGTTGCTGAACATTAGAGAATGGTAATGCTGTGAGGAAGGTTCAGGATGGTGTGCATGATGTGTCCCATGATAGCACAATATTAGGGAAAAGGTGAGTTATTTACTTCAGATTATCTGGGGCTGTTCCTGAGTGTCACAATTATTGATAAAGTGTGTATTCAAGTATGACACTTTAGGAAACAAAATAGTATATGCTAGGAAACATGCTATCTACCAGGAACTTTGTTCTTTTATCAGACAATGCTAAACTTAACACTGATATACAAGAGAAATATGAAATATTGTAATAGGTTTTATTTAATTGCAAAGGAAATACCTAGTATATCAGTGGATTACAAAGTGAGCTAATAAAAATTTTAGACTTTGAGCATACTTTTATTAAAAATACAAATCAGGCTCTGTGTAATTGCTAGATTATTGTGTGTATAATGGTCTTGCAGTAGAATTGATTAAGATTAAAAAAATTAGTAATACAAAAATGAATGTAATTTTACATAGCAACAATACACAATCCCATTACCTAGATTAATATGGTGTTTCAGTCAAATTAAAAAGCTGATATCCTTTGCAATGTGCTATCTCACAGAGGATATTTTACAATAAAATATGAGGAGCATGGGATTTTGATTCTTAACCAATTTATCCATTGTGATGTGTCATCACTCTTTTCTCCCTGGCATGCGTGTAAAAATGCATACAGACAGATGCAGAAGACAGACAGACTCCCCCACCCCCTGGCCCCCACACACACTGGTTTTTACTCTGTTTAGTTTTCATGGACTACTCACATGACCTACGTAGGATTTGTCAAAGACCTATTATGTTCAGTGATAATGTTCAGTCCTCATATGCAAAAACCTAATAGTATGTCTCAGGAATTGTCAGCTGGTGCACTCTACTCCCAAGGTGTGCTCATTGCAGATTAGGAACAGTGATAAACAACTTCATTTTATTTGGTCTTTTTTTTTTTTTTTCCCATTTACATGGTACTGTCAAAGAGTAGGTGACTTTTACATTTGCTTGGAGTGTTATTTTGGGCATTTATACTGGCCGCTGAATGCTCCCCCCAAAGATATCCATCTCCTAATCCTGGAGACCTGAAAATACGTTATTTTAAAGGGACTTTGGATATGTTAATTTAAGGATATTGAGATGGGGAGATTATCTTGGATTATCTGGGTGGGCACAATGTAATCACAGGTTTTATAAGAGACAAAAGCTTCAGAGTCAGAGAGATTGGAAGATGCTATGCTGCTGGCTTTGCAGATGGAAGGAAGGGGCCACAAGCTAAGGAATGAGGAATGCAGGCAGCCTCTCGGAGTTAGAGAAGACAAGCAAATGCATTCTCCCCTAGAGAATGGAAAAAACCAGCCTTGCCGACACTTTGATTTTAGCTTACTAAGACTGATTGTGAGCTTTTAACTTCCAGAACTATAAGATAATACACCTGTGTTGTTTTAAGCCACCAAGTGTGTGATAATTTGTAGCCATAGGAAATTTGTAACAGCAACCAATAGGAAACTAATGAGTCCCAGATATTTATATGAGTATTTCTTTGTGATTGCCTTATTAGTAAAATATAATCATTATATCATTATCTTGTTCATTGCAGTAATTGATAATTAGTTAAAAACCATTTTTAATCAAGAAAATGTGAAGGTTATCTTAATATCTTGTTCATTCACTGATAATATATGTATATATACACACATTCACACACACACACACACACACACACACACACACAGCCGGGGTGGGAAGAGAGGTGAGACTGTCCAGAGAAGGTAGGCTGCCTCTTCACACGCTACCAATGCCCTGGTGTGAAATCTCAAGGAATATAAGAATTCTAAATTTCAGTGTGGCCTCCAGGTCATTAGGACTATTTGTAAATGTAGAAGGCTAGAGCATATTTTATTTAATAGTAGGTCAGCTTGATTTATGTATTTCAAATATTTAGGCATACAATATGCAAGCTTCTTTTATATTTTTACTCTAGGTCCTGCAAATGTTAGTGTCAGGTCTTTTCTTCAAGATCATTTCCTGCTGTTTTTCACTTATTCTGTGTGCTCCAGACATAACTGGTTAAGCACAGATTTCTCAATCTTCCATGCTACTTGTTACTTTTGCTTGTATTACCTCCTCTGCCAAGAGTGCCCTTTCTTACTCTTTCACCTAGGAGCCTGACACATATTCTTCAAGACTGAGATCAAAAGTTATTTCCAACCTTCTCTGGTCACAATTAAGCATTTCCCTATTGGTGGTCCCTTGGCTTCTTTTAGTCCTGATACAGCTCTTCTATCCCTAACTTGAATGTGAGCTGCTTGGTGGAAAGGACATTTTATTTACATCTGTATTCCCATGCCTTGCTTATAGCCAATATTAGTGAGGGAGAGCATTCTTTGTGTTTCTTACATACACTGATAGTGTGAAATGAAAATCACTTAGTTTTCTTCCTCCTATTGGTCCCAACTGATAGCACACATCCACACTAGATGCATAGGTATTTAGGCTAAGAAAAAGAAGCTTTATAAATGAAGACCCCATAGGCCCAAAGTGCATGCCTCCCTTGTGAAAGTGTGTTGAGAGTATGACTGTATCTTGAAGCTGAAGTGGGAATTGGGGCTCTACCACCTTTTTGCTAAATCTCAGCCTCAGGACTCTTTGTAGGGAGAAGCTCTGAATATGTTTACAATCCACCTATATGGAGCATTGCACATCTTCATGCACTCATGAGCAGATGATCCAGAGAGCTCCACATGATACTAGAGGAGGGCTCCAGGATTGGCTCAGGAATGAAGGATTCAGGTCTGATCCTGTGTGCCTTCTGCATGGGTCGGAGAAGGGTGAAGAAATCTGGCCCTGATCCTCTGATACATCATCAGGCAGTGTGTGAGGGGTTGTGGGCGGTGAACCTAAGTCTCCTTTCTGAGGAACAGTATTCCTCACCGGTGGCAGCAAGCTCTCTAAACACATAATCACATAATCTCTCCAATCACTTAATCACTCCTTTCTGAGGTGGGGTTAGGACGACAGAGAAGAAAAAGAGTAAGAAGTGGAGGTAGAAAGATGCAAAATATTCACTCTAATACTTCCTGAATCATGAAGGCAGAGGATGTTTCATCATGTGTAGAAAGGAGATTCTTGGGATTAAGTATAATCTTTTTTTTTTTTTTTAAGGATATTATTTATTTATTTATTTGACAGAGAGATAGAGAACACAAGTAGGCAGAGCGGCAGGCAGAGGGAAAGGGAGAAGCAGGCTCTCTGCTGACCAAGGACCCTGATGCGGGGCTTGATCCCAGGACCCTGGGATCATGACCTGAGCCGAAGGCAGCTGCTTAACCAACTGAGCCACCCAGGCGCCCCTAAGTATAATCATCTAATGGTAGGAAACCAGTATGATTTTGCTGAGCAGTTTATGGACTGTCGTGACTGAGAAATCATGCATGAGGGCCACCCTTTGTTCTGCCCTCCCAATAGGCTCTCCACCCTGTTCTGTGCACCAGAAAGGTCATCTTGAATTGTTTCAAAGCACTCTCTTCCCTGCTGTCAGTTGGGTTTAGTGATAGGAGGTTTCCTGTAGACAGCTGCAATGCAGGTGTGCTCAAGAGAACATGGGATCTAGACATGCAGGTCCTGGAATTATTAGCCTTTGGCTACTGTAGAACCGCATGGAGTCTTTGAAATCACCTATTGGAAACTCAAGAATGCAGAGAAAAATTTCACAATGTTCTCCCAATTCCTTTATGTTGCACTTCTTTCCTGATGCGTTGACTACTATTTTACCCGCTGTCCCCAGCGCCCCATATTTTCTTATTTCACTTCGAATGCTTCCTTCACTTATAATGTTCTTCTTGATTTCTATCCCTATCAATTTTGCTTAGAATTGCCTGGCATTTTTCTCCTGCCTCAGACATCACCACCACTTCCTGGACTTCTGTGTTCCCTGTTTCTTACCTCATTCTCCCAATATACACCACTCTGTTCGCATATGTTTATTTAAGGATATTGAGATGGGGAGCTGTCCCGTTGCTTCTGTCTATTTCCACTGACCATGTTTCTGTCTCCTCTGTTGTCTCACATATTCTGCTTACCTGGAAATAGCTTATGTAATATTTAACTCTCCAATTTTGAAATGTAAAGGAAAACGTAAAAGAAAAACAATTCAGGCTAGTGAATGTGATAATCTGGTTAAGTTATAAGGAAGATGTGGGTTTTACCCAATATGCTACGATTTTAATGGGACTCCATAATGTTTACTAAGCCAGGTTTTCCTTGAACAAAGACCACATCTAGAGGGTAAGTTAGGCATAAAGTTGCTTAGACTATTAGGGTTTCAGGTCACAAATTCCTGACTTAGTGCACTATATGGTACATTCATGAGCAGAAAGAATACACCATTTCTTTCTCTCGTAAGTGATATGGGGAATCTGCCTCCCTTATTTGTTTTTTCTTCCGAAGGTCCTTTCGTTGGCTGCCATTTTTTTTTCCACACTTGAACATTGGTCTGTAGGGAGTTACAGAAAACATTTAAGATATGACAAAAGGGTAGAAATAGACTTAGATATTTACATTTAATAAATGTAAATATTTCATATTTATCTTATATAAGAGAAATGGTATTTGCAACAGATGTTTCATTCTGTATTATTGAACAGAAAAGTGTCCTCTGTATTGTACATGAACTGCTCAAACCTTTCCTGGATTTCCAAAAAACATTGATACAACTGGGATTTTAATTATAGTTGTGCTGTAATGAAAGATAATGTGGATAATTTCTCTGCACCAAACATGCAACTTGTAATAATGTCCCAGGTTTTTAAAAGAATTGAAACAATGTCTCTGAAATGTGACCTGGTTTTATTTATTTATTTATTTTTTAAAGATTTTATTTATTTATTTGACAGAGACAGCGAGAGAGGGAGCACAAGAAGGGAGAGGGTCAGAGGGAGAAGCAGGCTTCCCGCCGAGCAGGGAGCCTGATGTGGGGCTCGATCCCAGGACCCTGAAATCATGACCTGAGCTGAAGGCAGTCGCTTAACCAACTGAGCCACCCAGGCGCCCCTGTGACCTGGTTTTAAGAAACATAAATTAAGACACAAGTCTGTGCCTGGAAAGGCATCCTGTTATTGGCCTTAAGACCTTTTCTTTCCAACACAGTGAAGGATGGTTAATCAGAAACTCACTGGATTTTGAAGTGAGTTTGTGAGTAAAGTGAACGAAGAAAAAAAAAATGCCTCAGGCTTTTTTTCCATAGAAATGAATAATCCTTCCAAAGATGTTCTCTTTACTTTCCTTGAATGCTTTACCTCCCTCCCCTCCCCTTCAAAGTCCACTTGTTTCTGTAATATGAATCTGCTCCTGTATTACCTCCTCCCTAAAAACACCTTGATTCCTCCTGCCCCTAGGTAGATCCTGTAACCTTCCTCCACACTGGGGCACATACCCTCAGTATAGCGTTTGCATCTGCCTCAAGTTCCTATAATTCTTAGTACATCTGTTTTCTTTCCCTGGACTATGAGCCCCTTCAGAGCAGGGACTGTATTATATTCAGTCTAATGGATTACATGACACACTGCTTATTAAAATCTGAATCACCTAATACCACTAAAATATTATCTAGTGGGAAATAGTGCTATTTCAGCTAGAAAAAGCAAATGCATGGCTCCCTAGAAATACAAGGCTTGTCACCAATATTCACCAATATTTCTCCTCCCCCCTTTTTAACCACTTCTTGGCCAAGATTGGCCTCAAATACAGAACCAGCAGAATGTAACTTTTACAGTAACTTTTACAGCTGCCTAAGTTCTCTGGAGCAGAAATGCAAAGCTAAAGCAACATTTTAAAACTGGCCAAAAAACTAGTCAAAGAAGAGGGAAGGGAAGAAAGCAGATTCTTTTGGATAACTGAGATACTTGTTTCAGATAAGCGAGGTACTTATTTCATATTTCATAATTATTTCATGATCATAACGAACTTGGGATGTTACCCATTTTACAATGTAGATTCTAAAGCACAGCAGGATTACAATTCACAGTAATGCTAACTAAAGAGAATCACTTTTAACAATCTGGAATTTATTTCCAAATTTGCTTGTATGTGTATGTTTCAGGACTGGAATCACAGAATATATAGGTTGTATTCTGCTTTCTTCATTTAATATTTTGTTGTGAACAATCTCCAGTGCTCTTAATAGTTTTTTGACAATATAGTTTTAATGACTGCCTATATTCCATTCATTTATCAATCACTCATTGAACGTTTCTATGTGCCAAGCAGTAGTATACTGTACCTCAGGGATATAAAAGCCAACAGATAAAACCCCTGCTTTCGTGAATTTATTTTAAAGATGTAATTTATGTGGCCAATACTATTGGTTGGCTAACTTAGCATTCATCTCTATCTCCTCTCTCTACTTCCAGGAATTGAGGCTGGAAAAGAAATACGCTTTTCACACTTCTCTTTCAGTGAGGGTTGGCAATATAACCCAGTTATGGCCTGTGGGATTTCTGTAGAAGTCTTCTACTGGATTTCTGGGAAGTTTTTGCTTTTTTGATGAAGGGGATGGATGTATTGAGATTTTTGAACATATCCCCTTCTGAAAGAATATATGAGGGGCGCCTGGGTGGCTCAGTCATTAAGCGTCTGCCTTCGGCTCAGGTCATGATCTCAGGGTCCTGGGATCGAGCCCCGCATCGGGCTCCCTGCTCCACGGGAAGCCTGCTTCTCCCTCTACCACTCCCCCTGCTTGTGTTCCTTCTCTCGCTGTGTCTCTCTCTGTCAAATAAATAAATAAAATCTTTTAAAAAAAAAGAATATATGATGCCTGAGCTGTGTCTGCCTTTGTTTAACTATGAGAATACAAGCAACATTCTGAGGATGTCAGAGCAGAAATACAGAAAAATCCTGGGATCCTGCTGAGATGTGAGCACCTAAAGCAGTGCCAGCTACTACTTACCAGTAGACTTACTTTGTGAGAAAAATCTCCATTAGTCAGATTACCGGTTATTTGCAGCTGAATAGAATCCTAATGTTACATATTATTTAGCCAACCTGCTAGGTCAGTGTCTTTAGGTTGATTTACATTTTTTCCAATTTTTAACTTATGCTCTAATGAATAATACCATGCAAAATTTTGAGCCCATTTCTAATTATTCTGGTAAAATACATTTCTAGATGTAGAATTGCTGGATATGAGTTTGATTCTGGATGCATTTTGGCCATACTTCCATCTTGAAAGTTGGAGACCATTTATAATCTCAAAGATGTGAGAGTACCCAATTCAAATGAATTGGTACTTCTTAACTATACATTTTCAAATTATTGTATCCTTTCAATGACACTAAAAATTTGAGTTCAGAAAGTGACCCCGTGTACTCTCTGTGAGAAAGCAAGGTTCAAAAGAAAAGTAGTGGAACACTAATGGATGCCCAGGAACCTTTTGTAAGAGGAGAATATTTCCTTGTGTAAACTCTGTAGGTGGAAAAATAACCCAGTCTTGCTATCTGAGATGCAGAAACAGAAAGAACTGCAGTGTCAGGAGACACTTGTTCTCATCCAACTTGTAGTTTCTTCACCATTCTGAAATATCTGAGTAAATTTTAACCCAGAAAACGTCTTGAGAATTTGTGTAAATTCTGGGGATATTCCAGGCAACAGGTATGGTATTGTTTATTAAAAACAAAAACAAAAACAAAAAACCCTGCAAGGACTCGGTAAAGAACTGCCAGTAAAAGCAATTGTGCTCAGGTTTTATCACCTCTTACCCGATTTACTAAAAAAAAGTGATTATCAGCTTAGTTCAGCAAAACTCAAAAGACTTCATGTTTAAGTGCTCTACACTTTGCCAACTTTTTCATATAAAATGTGTAAATCCTGCTAGCATATTGGAATGGTTATTTTTTCCTAAACATACTCTTAATCTGGTTTCAAACTATGGAATATAGATTGAGCTAAATATTATGCACAGCTTTCCTATTATATACAAGGCAAAAAAAAAATTTCCTTTGGGAATTGTTTTCTAGAAGGCTAAACATGACCTAATTAGATATACAGATAACCTTAAAGAAGCTTAAATAATCTCTCTCCAATCAATTCCTGCAGGCTATGCTAAGGGAGTATTTCTCCCTCTTTAATGTAGTTCTGTTCCAGTTTAGAGCTCTTTTATGTCCGTAAGCACTCTAACTTTTCTTCTATAACCAGAAAGGAATATTTTCATTCTGTGTCTTCCTTACACTGGTGTATATTCAGCTACTACTTGAGTAGAGTTGCTGGCATAGAAAACCTGGACCATCAGCTTGCATGAAACTTTGCAAAAAAAGGACAGAAGGAGCTGAGCTGCGTCTAAGCTGATGACTCACTGAAGTCCAGTCAAGTGTAAAATCAAGTTAGAAGCAGCCCAGTCCAGATACTGAAATGTGCCAGGTAAGATTTCTAGAAAGTGTGTTTTCATAATGATTATGAAAACTTTGATCCTTTCCCCAAATATCATTGCCCTTCATATTGAATCATAACTCTGGTTTACGTTGCTTACTCTGGAGCAAGTGCTTTTGAAGATACTGAGGGGTAAAGATGAGTCTAACAGGATTTGTTGTTGGTTGTTTCTGGGCTCACCTCTTTACCTTACAGTTTACATAACATCTTTTCCCTTCAAAAAACCTGTTCCCGTTCTGGGTGCCAAAATCCGCGTTGTCTTCCTCCTACAAATTCCAGAAGTCAAAGGATCTAAGGCATAGCCTTTTCTATCTGTATTTAAAGGAGTTCTTCATGCGTTCAATGTGGTCCTTCACTTAATCTCACCAAACTAATTTTGTCCTTGGGCACCCTCCCGTTAGCTTAGTGTCACTGAGTTTCAGCAGTCATTGGCTGAATTCCGGAGTATAGCTCCTGCAGCATCTGATTTGCTTTTATGAAAAATATAAACCAGACGCTGATGAAACTGTTCAGGAAGCTGTTCAGGTGTGTGTGAAGTCCTGGTTTTATCCTTAATCTCAAAGATTGGACATGACTGCTCATATCAGAGGATTTCAGCTCAATGCCGTCTTGATAAAGCAACCACCAAATTTTCTAAAGAAAAATATTTTCTCCCCCTACTTTGTCAGTTCATTTTGTGGGGGTCCCTATCACGGTTTCAGATAGTAACCTACAGTGATAGCTTTAAAGATTGAATAAATCATGAATATCTTTGGATAGGTGATGGTTTTCTCTGATGCCACTGGCTATGTTTTTATACATCCAGTAGCTGGAGAGATATTTAAAAGATTATCTGGCTGGATCATCAAACTTACATTCAATAGAAAAGAAACACTGCCATCATTTTTTTTCTGTAGGGGCTCAGAGATTTTCAATAATGCCAATATAGTTAGTTGAATGGATAGTGACATTAACTCTAATTTCAAGTATGCCGAGGTCCCCTAAAAGGTTGACTGTTGAGGGAAAATATCTTTTACTCTCATTTTCCTCATATATAAAAATACTTCTTTGTGGGGCGCCTGGGTGGCTCAAATGGTTAAGCATCAGCCTTCGGCTCAGGTAATGATCCTAGGGTCCTGGGATTGAGCCCCACATTGGCCTCCTGGCTCCTCAGGGAGCCTGCTTCTCCCTCTCCCTCCCTCCCTCTCCCCAGCTCATGCTCTGTCTCTCTGTATCTCTGTCAAATGAATAAGTTTTAAAAAATCTTAAAAAAAAATAAAAAAATACTTCTTTGTATGGTCAGTGATAGTCTGCCCATACATGATTCCTTGTTGTAAATTTAATGTACAGTGTAAACATTGAAGCCTGATGTGCTAAACTGGATCCGGTAATGAAGGACGAGCCTTTAAGAACTTTGTTAACTTTGAGACTGATTGATTGGTTGATTCATTCATTCATTCATTCATTTATTCATTCAGTGAGTTATTTGTTGAGTTCCTTCTGGGTATCAGGCTATGTGCTGGCAAAGCAATAGTAAGCAAAAACAGACATGTTCCCTCTACTCTTAGGGCTTGCTGTGAAGTAGAGGAGAGAGGTATTAATCAAATATATCATCTATTGCAGTTGTGATAAGAGCATCAAAAGAGGTACATGATGATGCTACTATGTGGTTTCTTAATGAGGGATTTCACCTGGTCTGGGAAGTCAAGATGGGCTTCACTGAGGACTTGATGACTGAAATGACATGTGGAAGAAAAGCAGGAGTTAACAAGGGGAATAGGAAAAGGAAGAAGCAGCAGCCTGTCTAAGAGCCTATGGCAGAAGGGAGCCCAGCAAGTCTGAGGGGCTAAAGGAAGGAAGACAGGGAGGCCTGGAGTGTAGAGAACATGGCTCACTGTGAGGCTGGAGTGGGTAGGTAACAGCCACTCAGGCTGGGTCTTAAAATGTCTGATCTTTATCTTGAGAGCAATAGGAATTCATTAAAGGTTTTTTAAGTGGGTGGTTCAGGGAGCAGGATAGAACACATATAATATGAAATTCCTCTTCTAAAAAGACCACTCAGGCTGTGGGGGTGAAAAGAGCCCAAAGACCAGGAGGGGAGTGTATGTATACCTGCCTTTAGTTTAGGGCTTTGGAGGACTTTACAAATGACAGAAGGGCAGTAAGGGGAAGACTGGGTTCCTTAAGCAGAAATGTTAAGAAGGTTAAGCAGGGTTTCAGAAACTGGTAATGATTGTTTTTAAGTCCAAATCTGGTTACAATGAATTATGGATAACACACTTACTATGATGATAATTATGAATCAGTAAGGTAGGCTAATCCATATGTAAGCCTTCCCTCATGGGTAGGGAAGGGTAAGTCTTCCCTCATGGAGGTCTTATAAGTAAGCCTCTCTGGTTTGGTTTTGTTTGTTTGCTTGCTTGCTTATTTGTTTTAATTATTTTTTTCTAGTTCCACATTCTTAAGTAAGATGTAAAAATAAAAGCAAAGATTCACTCCCAGGTCTCTCTTTCCACACACACACAATGAAACACAAACATTTGCATACAGAATATTTTTGTACATACATCTTTTTATCCTTGTCTGATTATCTTTTTTAGGATAAATGTCTAGATGAAATTACTGGCTCACTTGGTATACACATTTATTTATTTATATTTTTATATATTTTAATTTTTTTTTATTTGAGTATAGTTAATACATAGTGTTACGTTAGTTTCAGGTGTACAACCTAGTGATCTGACAAGTTTATAAGTTATGCTGTGCTCACCACAAGTGTGGCTTACCATCTGTCACCATACAATGCTATTATGTCATTGACTATATTCCTTGCATTGTACCTTTTAGTCTACTGACATACTCATTCCACAGCTGGGATCCTGTATCTCTCTCTGCCCTTTACCCAATTTGCTATCCCTTGCCCCCCTTGCCTCTGGCAACCATTTGTTAAAATTTCAATGTGTTTATGAAGTATCTGTCCTCCAAAAAGCTTGAAACAATTTAAGTTTTATCAGTTTTGGAGATGATTTCCATTTTATCACATCTTTGTCAAGGCTAGATAGATACATTTTTCGTCTGATTATTATTTTTTGCCTTTCTGATAGGTCACAGATGATTTTTTTTTTGTTTTCATTTGCTTTTTAAATTTTCAATTGATGTCATTTTTCCCAACAGCTCTGTATCACATTTTGGTGTATTCATTTTGCTTTTAGGAATTCATTTAAAATAATTAAATATCTTTAAAGTACATCTGTGGTTAATATAATATATCCTTTCTGTGTAGATTTTGGAGTTAACTTTTTTATTCAGGGACAGTACAGGAATTTCAATGGAACCCGATGCAATCAACATTTAAAAGACACATTTTCCTTGATGCTGTTATGCAAAGCCCTATTTTTCTCAGACTAAACAATTCACAAATTTTTTTTATGTAATCTTTAAAACATTAATAGACTTCATTTTTTAGAATATTTCTAGGCTTACAGAAAAATTGTGCAGAAGATAGAGTTCCCATATCCTCACCACCCTCTCAACAGCATTGCCCCTACTATTCTTGCATTAGTATGGTACATCTGTTATAATTGATGAACCAGTATTGATACATTATTATTCAGTATTGTTTATAACTTATATTAACATTCACTCTTTGCGTTGTACAGTCTATAGGTTTGGAAAGTGTATAACGTCACATATCTACCATTATAGGTTCATACAGAATTAGTATTACCACTCAAAAAATCCTCTGTGCTCTGCTTATACATCTCTAACCCTACCCTCACTCCTTGCCTGAACCTCTGGAGGCCGGGATTGATATTTTTTCTGTCTTTATTGTTTTGCCCTTTTCAGAATGTCACATAGTTGAAATCCATATATTAGATAGCCTTTTCAGATTGGCTTCTTTCACTTAACAATATACATTTAAGTTTCCTTCATGTCTTTTTTTTTTTTAAAGATTTTATTTATTTATTCATGAGAGATAGAGAGAGAGAGGCAGAGGCAGAGGGAGAAGCAGGCTCCCCGCGGAGCAGGGAGCCCGATGCGGGACTCGATCCCAGGACCCTGGGATCATGACCTGAGCGGAAGGCAGACGCTTAACCGACTGAGCCACCCAGGCGTCCCTTCCTCCATGTCTTGTGTGCCTTGATAACTTATTTTTTTCTTATCGCTGAATAATATTCCAAACCACAATTTGTTTATCCATTCACTTACTGAAAGACATCTTGGTTGTTTCCATAATTTGGGAAATTATGAATAAAGTTGCTATAAACGTTTCTGTGCAGGTTTTTGTGTGGTCGTAAGTTTTCAACTCATTTGGATAAATTGTAATTGCTGCATTATATGGAAAAACTATGTTTAGCTTTGTAAGAAGCTGTCAGATTGTTTTCCAAAGCGGCCATACCATTTTGTTTTCCCACCACCAATAAATGAGAGTTCCTATGCTCCACACCCTCACCAGCATTTGATACTCAAGTGTTTACGATTTTAACCATTCTAATAGGTGTGAGTGTTACCACATTGTTTTAATCTGCAATTTTCCAATGACATATGTTGAACAAATTTTCATCTGCTCTGCTTTTTTTCCATCTATATATCTTCTTCAATGTGGTGTCTATTAAAATCTTTTCACCATTTTTAAATTGGATTTTTTATCTTTATATCAGTGAGTTTTAGGAGCTGTATTTTGGGTACAGTCTTTTACCAGATATGTGTTTTGCAAATTTTTTCCATGGATTGTCTTTTCATTCTCTTAATAGTGTCTTTCACTGAGCAGAAGTTTTTAATTTTAATGAAATCAAATTTGATCCATTTTGGAGTTATTTTTGTGAAAGATGTAAGGATTGTGATTTTATTGACTTTTTTTGTATGTGGGTGTCCAGTTGTTCAAACACCACAAATGTCTTGTCCATGCTTGGAACCCTAAAACACCTCTGTGTTATTGATACTAAGACTACAGGTTTAGATGTAGACATGAATATTTTGCTACTTCTGAGTGGCTTACTTGAAAGCCAAAAAAAAGTGACATATTTACTCTAAGAGTCTTTAATTTAGGATGAGATCACTAGCAGAAACACTTCCATAATGTACAATTTTAATAGAACTGGTGTGTTATTTAGAAACACACAAAGGACTATTCAAAAGTTGGTGTAAAATTATAGCTGTGCCTAGAGGAAAAATTATGTTTCTTAACATCTCCCCTGTCTGCCCTGGTTCTTCTTACAGCTTCTCTTTTTACTCAAGTCTGTGATCTTTGTCTTTGTTAGCTTGCAGTGAACTTCATTCACTGATGCTGGAGGGAGAGAGTTTTCAGTTAGATGCCCTAGCTCCTGATCCATACCCTTGGAGACTGGATGTAGTCTCAATATTAAAATGTGCAGGAATACATCAAAGATATGTTTTTAAATGTCCCCCTTTAACCTTAGAATAAATAATTTGGAAGTATTTCTTTTAGTTCCTAGCTTTGATATGACTTACAATGGAATAAAAAGACAGGAGTTTCAGTTCCTTTTAATGCTTCTCTTCTAATAGGTTTGTGATTTGATACCATGGTGATAGGCATCAAGGAAATACTTAGGATTAATGATGTTTTCAGTTGATTTGGAAAAGAAGTGTATTTTTAATTCCTCTAGCTTCTTGGTTAAATTACCATTTTGCATACAAACTCCTTTTTGGCATAAACGAATTGAAAATACTGATTTCAAGAAATACTTTAATCCATATAGCACCATGCTTATTTTTGCTTAACTTTACCAGGTTATTTTAACCCAAATCATAGAGACAACAACAATAAAAAGAGTAAAGCAGATGGCTTAAATATTATAAGTACATCTTAGAACACTTTTGGTATTTAGAGAATTACTTTTAGAATTGCTGAGCTTTTTCTTAGTATTTAAATGTCTGCTATTTCTTAAAATGTTTTTGGACTTAACTGGGTTAAAGTTTTAAATTTTTTTTATTTTACCTTTAATGTGGAAAGAAATAGCCACTTGAAGTTATCAGAGTATTCCCTTTATGACACAGCAAAGAAGTTGTGTAGATTCTTTGGAGTGTCCTTTGAAATATTTCTTTCCCATTATTTTCCTTTGACAACCATTGCAGGTTTCCGCTTCAACCTGGACTTATTTCTTGATGTCTCTGACTAAAGTCTTTTCTTGTACTGTTTTGCCCCACATTCTACACACTGTTTGATCTTCTACAAACATTACTCTGCTCCTATTATTGTAGTAATTGTTCTGCATTGTGGTGTAGAAAGAGTATGGATTTTGGAATAAGTGCTACTTATTCTCCCTGTGCTTTTGGATACACACTCTAATCTCTAAGGCTCACTGTCCTTAACTATAGAGTATTGTCAGCACTCTCATAAAAGTTGGCATTATGATTAAATGAAAAGGGCTTGTTCCCTTAATACTTCTCATCACAATCCAGAATACTTATCTTGACATATGAAATCAACCAAAATTTGTGCTCAGATAAGCTTTTAACACTTACATTAACTCACCTGCATGTGGCCAAAATTTTAGCCAACACCCAGACGGAACTCTCCAATTCATTAAAGTGACCTGAAATGACATCTCTAAATTCCTGATTAAATGTAGCCAGCCTAAAATGGCCTTTTTTCTTCCTGATATTTGTAGGGCACTTATGTTTGTTTTCTTATGACACTTAATAATGACTGCTTTGAATAATAGTTACTTGTGTAGAGATCTTTTAAAAATTTTTTTATTTTTATTTTTTAATTTAAATTCAATTAATTAACATATAGTATATTATTAGTTTCAGAGGCAGAGTTCAGTGTTTCATCAGTCCTTATATAATACCCAGTGCTCATTACATCACGTGCCCTCCTTAATAGCCATCATCCAGTTACCCTGTCCCCCCACCCTTCTCCCCTCCAGCAACCCTCAGTTTGTTTCCTATGATTGTCTCTTATGGTTTATCTCCCTCTCTGATTTTGTCTTGTTTTCTTTTTCTCTCCCTTCCCCTATGATCCTCTGTTTTGTATCTTAAATTCCACATGAGTGAGATCACATGTAATTGTCTTTCTCTGATAGATTTATTTCGCTTAGCATAATACCCTCTAGTTCATCCATGTCATGGCAAATGGCAAGATTTCATTTTTTTGATGGCTGAGTGGTATTCTATTATGTATACATACCACCTCTTCTTTATCCATTAATCTGTCGATGGACATCTGGGCTCTTTCCATAGTTTGGCTATTGTGGACATTGCTGCTATAAACATTGGGGTGTAGGTGCCCCTTCAGATCACTACATTTGTATCTTTGGGGTAAATACCTAGTACCCTACAACCCAGCAATTGCACTACTAGTTTTTAATTTTTTTAAAGATTTATTTATTTGAGAGAGAGGGGGCATGAGTGTGGGGGGAGTGGCAAAGGGAGAGGGTGAGAGATTTTTTTTTTAAAGATTTTATTTATTTATTTGACAGAGAGAGAGACAGCAAGAGAGGAACACAACCAGGGGGAGTGGGAGAGCGAGAAGCAGGCTCCCCGCTGAGCAGGGAGCCTGATGCAGGACTCGATCCCAGGACCCCGCGATCATGACCTGAGCCAAAGGCAGACGCTTAACCGACTGAGCCACACAGGTGCCCTGAGGGTGAGAGAATCTTAAGCAGACTTTGCTTTGAGAGCAAAGCCTGATGCGGGGCTCGATCTCCTGAGCCTGAGATCAGGACCTGAGCCAAAACCAAGAGTCATATGCTTAACCTACTGCGCAACCCAGGTGCCCCTGTAGAGATCTTTTCTGAGAGGTTATAAGGTACTCAACTGCAAAGCCAACGTTATACCCATGCATCCTTACAGCACTGAGACCAATATCAGACATAAAGAAAAAAAAAGTTTTCAATAACTATTTGGTGAATGAAGGTATCATTTACATTTTTAATATTCATCATTGTCCTATTATTTCAGGATTACCTCCTAGAGAATTTTTCCATGTTAAATCATTAAAAAATTGTCAAATTTTGAGGTAATTTTGTGGCTCAAGAATACTTGTTAGACCATTTCAGAGTGATATCACTTTGGGTATTTTTATTATTATTATTATTATCTAGAAAATTAGCTCAAATTGACTAACAGCAGAAATGTTCCTTAATGTATCAGAGTTTGACAAATCTATTCCCATTAAGGAAAAAAAAAATCTGAGGCATTGTTAGTTAATACTTCATATTTTAAAATATCTAGGTTATTTTTGACCCCAAACCTTCCAAATACATAAGACTCTATTGTATTACTGAATGAATGTCCTTTTGTTCAGAAGATTATGTTAAACCGTGCCTCAAACAATGCATAATATCTCATTAGACACCATAAGACTAAGGAAGACTTCTTAACCTGTCTAATACATTTTCCATATTTTCAGCAAGTTTACTTAAACCATTTCTGACAGGAAGACAACTTTTCTAGTCTTAATTATCCCAAGGGAAGATGATTTCATAGCCTCCCTTATAAAATAAGGATTTTCACAAGTGAATGTGGTAAATGAACCCTAGAGCTATTGTGGTGACAAATGAATTCTGTCATTGAAAAACTTGGAATGAATAACACCAAGGAAGAAAAAAAAAAACTCACCTTGCTTGAGATTAGGTAAGCGTAAGGCATTTATGATGACTTTCACTGATGCTGCTCAGGAAAATCCTGCTTTGCAATAGATAGAGAATGAAGAGAAGATAACACACTTTGATAGAAGGGGAGAGGAAGAGAAAAGAGCATTTGAGGAAACTGAAGAAGAAATATTGGGAATTAAATGGAAAAATGCCATATGAAAAGAAATATACCCGTAAGTAAATGAAATATAAATGCACAAAAGGGCCCCAAATAGGAGGATCTTCCCTGGATTGCATCTTTAAGAGATATTTAATGCCCATCAGTGTGAAGTTTAAAAACTATTACCTGTGCATTTATATTAACTGTTAATCTTTAAAAAAAACATTTAAAAACCTTTAAATACTAAATTTTTATGATTGCTTTCCTAAAAGTTTTCCTCAAGGATTTCTCTGTTTTCACTTTGGTTAGTTTTTAACAAATTAATTAAATATAAGGTTTGCCTTTCCATTCTCTTCTCGTGATACTCCTGGCTGTTTGAAAAAGAACACTCAATTCATTTAATAAAGGAAACACTTGTTGGGGTGCCTGGGTGGCTCATTTGGTTGAATGTCCAACTCTTGATTTCACCTCAGGTCACGATCTCAGGGTGGTGAGAGTGTTGGGCTCTGCATTGGGCATGGAGTCTGCTTGAGTGGAAGACCTGGAGTCTTCTCTCTCTCCCTCTCCCTTTGCCCCTCCACCCCCCACCTCTCTCTCTCTAAAAAAAAAAAAAGAAGAAGAAGAAGAAAAGAAAACACTTGTGATGAGCACTGGGTGTTGTATGTAAGTGATGAATCACTAAATTCTACTCCTGAAACCAATATGACACTATGTTAACTAACTAGAATTTAGATAAAAACTTGAAACAAAAAAAGAAAAGACTTGTTCATTGGTCCACCTCTCAAGACATCCAGCAGATAGAAGGATAATTAAACCCATCCGTTAGTATATCTGTTGTTTTCCTTCTGGCAGCTTCATTTCTATTTTTTCTTTGACTGCATCTAAGTTTTCTTTAAGAATTTTGTGAAATTGTCCAAGAAAGGTAACTCTAGGATCCGAGATGGCGCTGACAGAAAGCAAGCCATACACAGTTAGTGTGCAAATCATAACAGGGAGCAGGTTCTTGATTTGTTTTATCCTTTCTTTGAGTATACATAAAACAAATAAACATTTTATAGTTTCTTAGAGAATTTGGATAGTGGGTATGAAGCAATCTGGATAATCTACTTTTTCATTATATTACATTTATAATTTATATGTTCCGTAAATCCCTTTTTTATGAATAAAATGTTTTATTAAAATATAAAACATTTAGGTGTTGGATTATTGTAAGCTTCTATCTACTGGAAAAATTCACTGAAATTTTCCCAGTTCCCTTTATTGTAAGGCTAAATACTTTTGCTCTTGAGAGATGTGTGTAGGTACCTTTGATAGTAATAATCAGCTGTGCTTTTAACCCTGATGAAATAATTCATTATTCCTTATTTTTTTAAAAAGGCACATGTATATATCTATTCACTCTATAATACATAAAGGCAGAATAAAACGTATGGTTTTGTTAAACTGAATTGCCTCAAAATATTTAGGGGAAAACTACATGCAGATTTTTAAAAATAAATGTCTTGTCTGGTCTCAGTCTGGTCTTACGTGATCTCAATCTGATCAATGTTGAATTTATTCAGAATGGTCATTACAGATTTTGCCTAAGCCTAGAGAAAATATAACTGTTCTACATGGGTTTAAACTTTGAATTAAGCCTCACAAACAGCAAGGCCAAAATAGCAAAGTTAAATAACTCTGAAAAATCAATGATGTTTGCATAAAATGAATTAATTAGAGTGTTTTGAATTTTATATTACTTCAATATAAGAAAATATACATATAGAAGCCATTCCACTAGTATTTCCTATATACTTCATTTCCTGCCCGGCCTCTGAGGTTTGCTTACTGTCCAGTCTGCAAATAACTGATGACATGGATGATCAATACATTTTGTAAGTGATGTATTGAAAATGTAATTCATTTTATTCCTATTACAAGCTTTTGCCTGCCATTAACTTCAATAAAATATCAATAGGGTAAGAAAATCATACAATTTGATATGTTAGGGAAAGCCAGTTAGTAGAAGAAGGAACAGTGTATTAAAATCTTGCTAAATAAATGAATCTAGGCAAGAGAAAAAATGAAATCATAAGAAAAAAAATTATGTAACAGAAGTTTTTACAGTACTATTCTATTAATACATGTGGGGCTTTCTGATTTAAAAACTATTATTTGGAGAGTAAAATTTCTGATTTACTTTTTATTTCAAATTTTTATTGGTACGACATATATTCAGAAAAGTCTCTAAAGCAAAGTTACATGCTACTGCAAAGCCAATACCTGGGCCTCCACATTCAGGACAGCAAATAGATCTTTACACTCTTAATCACCATCTGTGCTGTAGCCTCCCAAGTTAATTTTTATGTTGACTTTAAGGTTACCAATTTAATGTTATTAATTTCCTTCTTTATAATTTTAACTCTTTTTTAAAAAAAGATTTTATTTATTTATTGGAGAGAGAGAGAGAGAGAATGAGAGAGAGAGAGCATGAGGGGGGGAGGGTCAGAGGGAGAAGCAGACTCCCCGCCGAGCAGGGAGCCCGATGCGGGACTCGATCCCGGGACTCCAGGATCATGACCTGAGCCGAAGGCAGTCGCTTAACCAACTGAGCCACCCAGGCGCCCTATAATTTTAACTCTTAAGGGTGTATCCCTAACCATGTTTAGTTGGCCATTTTTTGAAGAAATGGAATCATGCCATATGCATCCTAGCCTCCTACAGTCAGCATAATGCTTGTGATATTGAGCCATGTGTGTAGCTGTACTTTGCTCCCTTTCATTGCTTTAAAAGTATTTATCATTTGGCTACTTCTCAATTTTTAAATCTATTCTGTTCATGGACATTTAAGTTGTCTCTAGTTTTGATCTTCATGTCTCTTGGGTGTATACACTTAGACGTGGAACTGCTAAGTACATGTGTCTTTAGCTTTAGTAGATAACGCCAAACTTTCCAGAGTGGTAGAACTGTGCGCTCCCTCCAGCCATTTGATATTTTCCCCATTACTTCACCTCCCTACCAACCATGGCATTTGTCAGGTTTTGAAAGTCTAGCCACTCTGATTAGTGTGCGCTGGTATCCCAGTGTATTTTTAATTTGCATATCTGACTAATTAGGTTGAGTTCCATTTGGCCATCTGGGAAATATTTGTTTAAATCTCTTGCCATATTTTTCTACTGGGTTATCTTCCCCCCCCCCCCCGTTGATTATGATTGATACACACACCCACACGTATAAAAATCCTGTGTTGGTTCTATTTGTTGCAAATATTTTCTCTCAGTGTGTGGCTTACCTTTTTACTCTCTTCATGCTATCTGCTGGGAACATAAAGAATCTTTATGTGATCCAATTTAACAGTCTTTTTCTTCATGGGTATTGCTTATTGTGTCCTATTTATGAAATCTTTTTCTGCCCTATCATATACTTTCCTATATTATGTTCTAGAAGCTTTATTGTTTTGCCTTTTACATTTGCTCTATAGTTTACCCGGAATTGATTTTTATGTATTATGTGAGATAGATGTCTAATTTCATTTTATTCCATTGTGGATTTTAAATTGCCCTAGAATCATTTATTGAAAGAGACTGTCCATTCCCCACTGTATAAAATGATATGAAGTGATAAAAATCAATTGTCTGTATATGCATGCATCTGGTAATGAACTCTTCGTTTCATTCCATTTGTTCACTTGTTTGTCCTTGTGCCAATTGTCTTAATTGTATTTTTGTAATAACTCCTGATATCCCGTAGAGCAAGTCTTTTTGCCTCGTTCTTCCACAGTAGTGTCTTAGCTATTCTTGGCTCTTTGCATTTCCACCTGTTAGTATCAACTTGTCAAATTACACACACATACTTCACAAAGTTGTGATTTTTACTTGGATTCATTCAATCACTAGAGTAAATTGGGGAGAATTAATGTCTTAAAATGTTGAGACCTCAAATCCATGAACGTGCTCTCTCTCTCTAGTTTTTTAGATCCTCTTTATTTTCACTCCACCTAATGTTGTTTTTCTGTGAAGAGGTCTTGCACATTTTTTATGATTTAATCCTAGTATTTTATTGGTTTTCCTACTGTTGTAAATAGCATGCTTTACAAACATTTATCTAGCACCCTTATAAAACTATTTATCTCACATCTTTGTAAATCTTTGTAAAATTATTTTATATCAAGGTTAGTAATTCTCACTGTGTATCTAAATTCAGTACTTTAATTACATACTTGTCACTGACCCCCGATAATCTATGGATTTTAGCTTTCAGCAACAAACTGATTTTGGCTAAGTTATACAAAGGAGAATTTACAAGAAGAATGTAGGTGAAATCACAGGTTTCTGGGTTTCTGGAGATCTGTTTTGAAAACAAGTGAGAACCAAAGCTGCCCCAAAGTCCTTGGAGCGTGAACTAAAGTTTGAAAGCATGATGCCCTTGTGACAGTTTTCCTACATCTGTTCTTGCTTATGCTTGTATCTTCTCCTGGGTTGCAATATTCATGGCACAGAGAATTTGCTTTACCAAGCTTAGGTCACTTCCTGATTCTCTTTATGTAAGGAGAAGGGAAATTTGGTCTTTGGGGTTATTTAGTGTAGGGAGCCGTTTCTGAGAATTATCTTTCCACTAATGCTACACACACTGGGAAAGAAAGAGCAGAATATAATTCCTCAAAAGAAAATTGGGTGCTTTTAAGAAGAAGGTTTGAATGCTGAGAGCAAAACCAACAAATAGTCACTTCTCTTCAGAGGAAGATAATAGATGACAGTTTGTTGTCCATCAGGCAGTTCTTTCTAAAGTTTATTAGTAAATGTTTTACAAAGTATAGATATATACTGTAATAGGATTTCTGAATCATGATTGTTGTTATTCTCTACCTTCTCCCCCTCCTCCCTTCCTCCCTCTCCCAGTTCCTCCCTCTCCACCTCCTCTTCCTCACTCTCCCTCTCCTCCACCCCCTCCTCTCTCCTCCTCCTTCTTTTCTCTCTTTCTCTATATTCCACTATTATCCCCTATTGATTTTAATCCGTCAAAACATGAAATTGATAACAAAAAGATTTAGTGAAGCAGAAGATTAGAGAATTAGAAAGTCAAGTCTTGGTATAACTATTTAAATTTTTTCTTTAGAAATTTGTATTATTAAGCAAACTAAGAGAAATGTACCTTATAACTTAATTTCTCCAGGAGTTAAGATAGGACATATAACATTTTATTTATCATCATCATCATCATCATTATTATTACAGAGCAATGAAGTTCAGTTGGTTGGTATTTAACCCTTTTTCCATTCTAGAAATGCTCCAAATTCAAGCCTGTTACCCGCAAAATGAGTAACTTGCTATGTAGGTGTTTCCAGATGTTTTAGGCTTGGAGTAATGTTTATATATGTGCAGGACTAAATGTTACAGTGACATGGTAGTCTACTGTGCTTTAAAGAGACTTCTGAGATCTTTTAGTTCAATCCCTACCTAATGAAGGAACTCGGCCTATATATCTCTGGAATTTATTGTGTAGTATCCATTGAAAGCTTCCTGGGATAAAGAATGGTACTCTTTGAAACAATCTTCTCCATTATTGGACAGTACTAAAATCACTTTCTCTATCAATTCTTTAAGACTTAGTGACTCTACTTATTTTTGATCTGTCCTTTTTCTGAATGTAATTAAAAAAAATTTAAAAATAATTGATGTTTCTTTTTTATAATCGATGTTTCTTTTAAAAAATTTATGCAGGTAGTATAAAATTATATGAAATAAAAAGTGAAAGTTTAGAAGTGTCTTATACCGCTAAAGTAATTCTTTCTCTATACAATTTCCACATATCTAAGTTCAGCTTTCTGGAGCAAGAGAATGTGTGTCTGTCTACTCTTTCTTCACATAAAAACACTGCAGGTGTTTGAACACAGCCATCATGTCCTCATTAAGTGTTTTTCTCCCTTTCTTACTGTGCCATATATTTTCAGTTGTTAAGATAAGTATTTTAAGTATATATAAGATATCTTTAAAAGAGAAAATAGAATTGCCTAATGTTTTCATAGAAACACTTGTATGACATTTGTGCAATTTGATTTTATTACCTAAATTCAGGACGGTACTGAATAGGTTTGCTTGACATTCTGAATCATGCTTCAGCTAATACTGAGCTTTTACATGAAACCTCAATATGAATACCTATTGGCACTATTTATATACACATATGACATTTTTGTTTGGGACACTGATTCAATAAAAAAGAAACATAATTTTGTCATTAAAATGTTATATGTCTGTATTGTTAAAAATTTCTAGACAGTGGAACTGGTGATCATAATTCTCCTTTTAATAAAATAACAGACAAAGATAGCATTACTTTAATTTGTAAAATCACTGCATTGAACGATCTTGAAAGTGCCTGTGTTAGTACATGCATCACCTCTTTAACTAATAAAAGAAGTGTCATTTCAAGGTCACATGCATGTAATATAGTTCCCATGAAAATAATTAATAGCAAATATTATCAACTCTTCTAATTAAGAAAGAGGTTCTTACTGAGAAGACTTAACACAGCAATAGAATGAAGAAAAAAATTAATGTAAGTTCATGATTGTGTCATTGAGATATATTTCTTAATATTTCCCCCTAATTTGTATAATTTTTAAGAAAATGATTATAATATATAGCTACTCAGTAATGTGTTTTTAAAACAATAATGTATATTTGTATTTATAGAGTTATCCTTTTAAAAAAATAACTGCTCATTGTTCCATAGCTTGGGTGTTCTAAAAATTGATTTAGCCATTCCTCTTCTAATGGGTATGTAAGTCTTTTGATTATTTATAACAAATAATGTTGCAAAGAATTTCTTTGCAAGTGGATGTGAACATTTCTCTAATAGATTTCCTTGAACTGGAAATACTGGGTTCAGAGTATGTGATTTCAGTCATTGACGTACAAACCCAAATTGTTCTCTAATGACATTGTGATTTCCATTCACACCAGGTATGGTGCTTTGGAGCATTAGTTTTTTCACATTCTCTCCAACAATGAATAATAATCACAATACTTTTAATTTGGGCAGATTGATAGTCAAAAAATGATATCTCATTTTAATTTTTCAGTTAAGGACATTGTAGTTTGGGACCATTTGAGTATCTTTTCCTATGGATATCCTTTTCTCATTTTTATTTTTATTTAGTTATTTTAAAAATTTTATCATATTCAAATTCAATTAATTAACATATGGTGTATCATTAGTTTCAGAGGTAGAGTTCAGCTATTCATCTGTTCCTTATAACACCCAGTGCTCATCACGTCATGTGCCCTCCTTAATGTCCAGCACCCAGTTACCCCATCCCCCTACCCACCTCCCCTCTAGCAATCCTCAGTTTGTTTCCTATTGTTAAGAGTTTCTTATGGTTTGTCTCATGATTTCGTCTTATTTTATTTTTCCCTCCTTTCTCCTAAGATCCTCTGTTTTGTTTCTTAAATTTCACTATGAGTGAGATCATATAATTGTCTTTCTCTGATTGACTTATTTCGCTTAGCATGATACCCTCTAGTTCCATCCATGTCATGGCAAATGGTAAGATTTCTTTTTTTTTTGATGGCTGAGTAATATTCCATTAAATATATATATTTACCACATCTTTATCTATTCATCTATCAATGGACATCTGGGCTCTTTCCATAGTTTGGCTATTGTGGACATTGCTGCTATAAACATCAGGATGTGGGTGCCCCTTCAGATCACTATGTTTGTATCTTTTGGATAAATACCTAGTGGTGCAATTGCTGGGTCATAGGGTAGCTCTATTTTTAACTTTCTGAGGAACCTCCATACTGTTTTCCAGAGTGGTTGCACCAGCTTCCATTTCCCATCAACAGTATAAAGAGGGTTCCCCTTTCTCTGCATCCTGAGGCACCAACATTTGTTTCCAGACTTGTTAATTTTAGCCATTCTGACTGGTGTGAGGTGGTATTTCATTGTGGTTTTTTTATATCCCTGATGCCAAGTGACGTTAAGCATTTTTTCATGTGTCTGTTGGCCATTTGTATGTCTTCTTTGGAGAAATGTCTGTTCATGTCTTCTGCCCATTTCTTGACTGAATTATTTGTTCTTTGGGTGTTGAGTTTGATAAGTTCTTTATGGATCTTGGATACTAGCCCTTTATCTGATAAGACATTTGCAAATATCTTCTCCCATTCTGTAGGTTGTCTTTTGGTTTTGTTGATTGTTTCCTTTGCTGTGCAAAAGCTTTTTATCTTGATGAAGTTCCAATAGTTCATTTTTGCTTTTGTTTCCCTTGTCTTTGGAGACACGTCTACCAAGAAGTTTCTGTGGCCGAGGTTGAAGAGGTTGCTGCCTGTGTTCTTCTCTAGGATTTTGATGGATTCCTGTTTCACATTTAAGTCTTTCATTCATTTTGAGTTTATTTTCGTGTATGGTATAAGAAAATGTCCAGCCTTCTCTTATTTTTAATTGGATTCTTTTATTATTATTGATTTCTTATTGGAACACTTTTAAAATTAGGGTTGTTATTTTTTGTCTATTATGTATGATGCAAATATCTTATTCCAGTGTAGTGTTTGTTCTTTAACAATAGTTTGTGGAAATATTTTTTGCAAATGACTTTTTTTCTATTTTTAATCTGTCAGTCTTTTATAATATATGGTTTTCTGTCATGTTTATGGCAGCCATTTCTTTTTATAGATTTATTTATTTGAGAGAGAGAGGGAGAGAGAGCAGGAGCTGGGGGTGAGGCAGAGGCAGAGGAAAAGGGAGAGAAGCATGTTTCCTGATGAGCACAGAGCCCCAGGCAGCTGGATCTGAAGACCTGAGCTGGACGACCTGAGCTGAAACCAAGAGTCCAATGCTTAACCACTGAGCCACCCGGCACACCTATAGTAGCCTTTTTTACCCCAAGAATATAAACTGTTATTCTATATTTCTCTCATTGATAATATTTCTTTTTTAAATAGGTATCAAAATAGAAAAAAAAGCAATATAATAATTGTTAATATATATTATGGGGTGCTTACTGTGTGGCAGGCAATTTCCTAAGATCTTTGCATGCACTAATCCATTTAATCTTCAAAATATCTGATAAGGTAGGTTTTTTGTCACTATGGATAAGGACACTGAAGCACAAAGAGATGAAGAGGTCACTCAGCAGGTATGTGGTAAGTGTGAGGAATCAACCCTTTGCAGTCTGCCTCTTCAACCTCTTTAGTTAACATAATGAATTACTCGCTAATACAAGCAGGTTTAATGATGTACTATATGTTGGCTAGCTGAACATAATAATTAAAAATGAATTATATTTTAATATCTCTTTGTTTCCAGCACTATTGGATTGCATTATGTGGGGGAATATGGTAGAAATTTAAGTGCTTCCCCCTTTCACATGGAATTCAGAACTAAGAAAATTGTATAGTAACTTGAAAGCAATGGAAAACAAATAAGAAGGTCAAGCAATCAGAAAACAAATTGTATACTTCAGAAATGAGAAGCTCTTGGTGATAAAATTCACAGGTTATATAGCATGAAGGTTTTAGTCTTGGAAGTCCTCCTTACCTTTCTCTAAAAAATCAAGAATATGTTGAATCAAAGGAGAGCTTTGGAGGAACAGAGGTCACTGCATTTCTGATAGAAAAAGAAAAAGAATCTTTTCAAATAAGAAAAAAATACAATAACTCAATCTAATATGTTATGGCACCTAAGAGATCATCTGAAACAATCACTTTATTTCAATAAAGAAGAAAAAAAGCTTTATAGAAGAAAGTGCTATCACTTGGTAGCGGTTCTGGGACTAGAATTCCATTAGCTAGCTCCTAAATTAGTATACTTTGTTTTTTTTTTTTAAAGATTTTATTTATTTATTTGAGAGAGCGAGAATGAGAGAGAGTATATGAGAGGGGGGAGGGTCAGAGGGAGAAGCAGGCTCCTCGCTGAGCAGGGAGCCCGATGCGGGACTCGATCCCGGGACTCCAGGATCATGACCTGAGCCGAAGGCAGTTGCTTAACCAACTGAGCCACCCAGGCGCCCCTAAATTAGTATACTTTCTACTACCTTCAGTTTTTCTGCTGCATATCCTTTATAATGTAATGGCTTTGATTGAAATAATTTTTAAATTGCTAATTAAGCAATGACCCACCTTGATATTTTAAGCAACATGTTTATGCTCATATTAAATTACAAGAAGTGTGTACCTTCAAGAGAGGGGGGAAAAAAACAACCCTGACCTTGTGAAGTCCTTCCTGTATGGATTTGGTAGAAATTTCCAACTCAGTTTCATCTTCTATATTTAGGTACCTTAATAACATTCAAGGTTATCATAGAAAAACATTTCTGGCAGTGTTTCTTTTCTTTCATATGTTATTTTTTGACTATATTATGAAATAGAAAATAAACAAATAGAACAGATGAAATCCAGAACATCCAATTAAAGAATATTTATGTTTAGAGAGGGTCTTGGCTATTATGCCAGATATAATTATTCCTTAACTTTGATATTTCTTTTTATTTGGATGATACCAGAGGGTAGCATTTATTCAAGTAAAAGGTACAATGTATAAAGTAAAATATCTACTTAAAGATATATGCAGAAGTTAATTACATTTTTGTCCTTCAATTTTAGGTTAATTACAGAATGGTAGCCATTATATATAGTGCTCCTACTCACATCCTCTGAAAGATATATCCAATTCTGGTGACTCCTTTGAACAGATTCTCAAGCACTTTAACTTAATATTCTTTGTTCCCTCCTGTTGGGGCTTTAGGAGGGGAATCCTCTGACTGAAATATTCTTGTAATACACTTCAGCTGTTTGGTCTTTTGTATGAAGAGCCAATGTAGTTATTTTATGAAATGATCTGTGCCTTGGATTAATCTTAATCAAGAGAAGAAAGCTGCATTCGTTCATTCTTCATGCATTCAAATAGTCATTCCTCTTTGTCTGTGGCAATGATTTGGTAATGATGGAGGAGAGGGAAGAGAAGGAGAAAAGGGTAGACTGACAAAGAAAGAACAAAGATCCAATCCAGAGCAGCCTCTGGAGTCAGGCTGCCTGTGTTCTACCACTTTGCTGGGGTAACATTTGTCCAATTATTTAACCTGTTTTTCAGTTTGCTCATCTTTAAAAGGGGTACAAAATGGTGCAGTAGAGAAAGAGATATTAATTAATGTAATGTGACTGTTAAGTATTTTTATATCTTTGTTTCAAAGATTTTGTTTTTGTTTTTGCTTTAAATGTCTTCTTTTCAATAACTGCCCTTAAATTTAGTTTTGTGGAAAATGGTATAACATCTTACAATGGAGGATTTTCTACAAAAATAATATTTATTAATTTTATACTGTTCAGAGTTTTCAAAATGTTGTTCTAAATGTGGAATTACTGAGTCTTACGACAATTTTGTATCATAGCCATCATGGTCATTAATCTCCTCATATAGACAAGGCCTCTTATTCTAAGTTACATAAAGAGCAGGCTGAGTCAGAAATGAAATATGGATCACATAAATTCTGTTCCTTTCACTTGATATTACCTTACCTAGGACCTAGGTCCCTGATGGGGATAGGGAAAGGGATGGGGATTTAAGAACCTGTTAAGAGAAAGGAGCAATTACTGTCATAATTGTCAGCTAATAATGCTTAGTCTTTCCTTCCTTTTTTATTTTGCAAAAAAAGAAAAAAATGATGCAAAGAAAATTAAGAAGTGAGAATACATCCATCATTCTTAACTCAGAGCAAACTGCTTGTAATCTTTAGGATCTTAATAAATTTTATGTAAAGTAGGTAAAAGATTAAAGTTAAGTGAGAGGTAGTAAAAAAGACTTTTGGTGCAAAGTTAGACACTCTTAAGCTGTAGTCAAAATCTGAAAACTAGGAAAAATTCAGAATAAAAATGTTGTGTACTACTCAACCATGAAACAAAGTCAATATGGGATGAAGAAGTTATGTATAGTGTATCTACATATATATAGGGTTAAATGTGTGCATTCGTGTGTTTGTGTAATTATTTTCCAAGTTTAGATAGTGATTACTTTACAAATTATTGTTGATGATTATACTCAGATTTTTAATTTTTTTAACCTTTATTGTAAATTATATTATTTTCTATACTTTTATGAATTTTCTTTAATGATTATATTTAACTCTTCCAGTAGCTTTGTTCATTTATTGAATATTTTAAGTAACTACACTGTACCATATGGAATGCAAAAGTGAATAAATAACATTCTTAGTTGGAAATTGATATTATCGAACAGAGATGTATGCTAATCTGGGTTTCTTGGTTGTGTCCATGCCCTCAATATATAGACCAAATAGTTTTCACTGAGACACTGGATAGTAAATTTTCCCAGTTATGTAAATACTTTGTGTAGAAGTCACATTCTGATAGCTCTAGCAGTTAAAACAAATTCACTAAGAAAAAAATGAAAACAATTTCTTACTGGAAAACATACTGCAGAGACCATAGAGGATTATAATAGGATTAGAACCACCCATAGTGGCAGGAAATATCTTTAAAATCATGTATGAAGTTATATTGCCTAATTTAGTGAATTTTACATCACAAACTATTAACAGCACGGATTAGCGTTACTAAAAATGGAAACAATGTGTCATGATTCTTAATGAGGAAGAAGACACAAGAAGCAGCATGTCCAGCAATAAAGCAAATGTCCTCATTGATCTCGCTAACTCCTGAAGGCATGACCTTATAACTGCATAATTTAGAAATCCATATTTCTAATGAATGGATTATCAAGAGAAAGGATAAATAATATTTTGGTATTCCCTGTTTTAAAAGATATAAGAAATCTTACGTTTTAAGATTTTTCTCAACAATAAATTGTAATTTTAAAAATAATGTTTTATTGGATAAAGGGGTAAATTTAAACTTATGTGGAAACGGAATTTCCATGATAACTGTTAGTCATTGAATTTTTCTCAGTTGACTCAATTTTCATAAAGTTTTCTATTCCAATTTTTAGTTTTGTTTTTTTTTTTAAAGATTTTATTTATTTGACAGAGAGAGCACAAGCAGAAGGAGAGAGAGGGAGAAGCAGACTCCCTGCTGAGCAAGGAGTCTGATGTGGGACTCGATCCCAGGACCCTGGGATCATGACCCGGGCTGAAGGCAGCTGCTTAACCGACTGAGCCACCCAGGCGTCCCGCCAATTTTTAGTTTTAATAAAACAATTACTCAACATAAAGTATCAAGGCAGCTAAAACCATTCTATTATTTACTGCCAACTTCCTAATTCTTGTGCTTTTATTCATTTTCCCCAAATCATATCAACTTTTAGAAGAGAATAGCATTTCATGACTATTATTTCTCACTCTTTCTGCCTTCCAGAGCAGGAACAAATACTTATTGTATCATGCCTGCTGTATTCAAGGTCTTTACTAAATATATTGCAAAGCCATTGCCCTCGTGCAGTTTATATCTATGATAATGTGTAAGGATGTGCTGAGTAAGGTAACATAGCATAAGTAGTACAAATGTAGACAACTTATTTATCATCCCATTTGTAAGATAAAGATAATTACAGTACTCACTCAGCAGGACTTTATGAGGCTTGGATGAAATAATTGGCAGACTTAGAAAAGTAAGTGGCAGGGTCACCTGGGTGGCTCAGTTGGTTAAGTGTCTGCCTTCAGCTCAGTTCATGATCCTAGGGTCCTGGGATCAAGCCCCACATCAGGCTCCCTGCTCAGCGGGAAGCCTGCTTCTCTCTCTCCCTCTGCTGTTCCCCATGTTTGTGCTCTCTGTCTCTCTTTGTCAAATAAGTAAAATCTTAAAAAAGAAAACTAAGTGGCACACATGGAGTGCTTAGTAAGTTAATAAAATAAGAGTGTATTATAATGGCTCAGAAGAAGGAATTTACATCTATCTTCTTTAGGCTTCATGAAGCATGTAGTATCTGAGATGGACCTTAAAGATGTGATTTTGACAAGTGGAGAAGGCAAGGCTCTAGAAAAGGCTGTTTCAGATGGAGAGAACCATTGCTCACAGATGGGATTCCATGTCATATTTAGGAAAGAGTCATCCAGTTTCACTGGTATGAAAAGTAAGCAGGAAGGAATAGGATCAAACTATCTGGAAATGTTAGGTTAGGGACAGGGAATGGGAAGCCCACTAGGTCAATCTAAGAAGTTTTTACTTAATTTAGAAATTGCAAAAATCAAAAAGATTAAGCCTAGAAGCTGATATGATTAAAATTTTATCATAGAAAATCATAGAAAAAATGTATAGTATAGTTTGTTTAACAAAAGAGATTGGAGGGAGAGAGACATGTTATATTTACTACAAAAAAACAAAAACAAAAACCCTGACCAAATAAAGCAGTAGGTTAGTGGTAATAAGATTGGGAGTTATGTAAGAATGTTAGAAAACTAAGATTGCTGACACTGACAAATATGTGGATATATATAAATAGATTATTTTCCCATTTTGTAATTAAAAAAATATAGTTGACTATTTAAAATAAGATAATAATAACATGTAATACATGTAGCAGTCAAAGATGTGATAGCATCCTTTTATAAAGTTTTTCCATTATATATAAAGTAATATAGTGTTATTTGAAAGTATGGTTATTGTAAGTAAAAGATGTGTATGCATATTATAAACCATAGAGCAACCATAAAAATACCCAGAATAGGTGCAATTAATAGGCAAATGATAAAAATAAGATGGAGGTTGCCTGGGTGGTTCAGTCCGTTGGGTGGCTGGCTCTTGATTTCGGCTCAGGTCATGATCTCAGGGGCCTGGGACTGAACCCCACATCAGGCTCTGCGTTCAATGGGGAGGAGTCTGCTCAAGGATTCTCTCCTTCTCCTTCTGCCCCTCCCTCCACTTGCTCTCGTTCTCTCTCTCTCTCTCTCTGAAATAAATCTTAAAAAAAGAAATAAAATGGAATAATGTTCAATTAATCAACAAAAATTTTTTAAAAAGATAAAAGAAATAACATGAGACAGAAAATAAAAAGCAAGATGATTTTTAAGCCTAAACTATTGATAATTACATTAAATCTAAAAAGGTCAATATACTTAAAATGATGCTTTTTATATGTAATAAGACACATGAGGTACTTAGGCATATACAGAACAAAATACATGCAAGATGTGAGCAATGAAAACTAAAAATAATTGATAAGAGAAATTATATAAGACCTAGCAGAATGGGAAGCTATACTATGTTCATTGTTTGGACAGCTCAATATTAAGATGTGAGTTCTTAATGACATTGTTAGATTCAGAGCAATCCCAGTCAAAATCTCAACAGGCTTTTTTATAAAAATTGACAAGCTGATTGTAAAATTTATATGGAATTATCAAGTACCTGTAATAACCAAGCCAATTTTGAAAAAAGAAGAAAAATTGAAGGACTTAAATTACTTGATTTCAAGACTTATTGTAAAGTCACAGGAATCAAGAACAGGTGGTATTGGTATAAATGTTGACATAAATATTATTGGAAGTAAATAGAGAATCCAGAAATAGAACCTGTACAAAGTTGAGAAGGCAATTCAGTGGAGAAAGGTAATTAAAAAATGGTGCCTGAAAAAACTGGATAGTCATATGAAAAAAAAAATCCCAAACCTTACTTCATACATTATATAAAATTTCATTCTAAGTGGATCATAGATCTAAATATAATAGTGAAAATATAAACTTCTAGAAGAAAAATTTTAGAAAAATCTTAGTGGCATTGGATTCGGCAAAGATCACTTGTAGCATACAAAAACCATGAAGTGTAAAAAAAGTAAAAATTTAAAAAATTGACTTAAGCAAAGTCAGAAATTTTGCCTTTCAAAAGACACTCACAAAAATGAAAAGGCAAGCTATTATTTGGGAGGAAATATTTATAAAATATATATCTGACAAGGAACTATATAAAAAATATATAAAGAGATGTTACAACTAAATAGTAAGAAAACCACCCAATTGGGCAAAAGATTTTAGAAGATACTTAATTCATATATATGTATAGATACATATGTATCATGTATATCATATGTCTCCTCTATATATCATATATCTCATATATACATATACATACACACAAAATCTGATGCCTTTCTAGTCTCTTTATTTAAAAGTGAGTTTCCTGTCCCTGTCAATCAAGGGAGCTGTGCCTTTTCCTAACCATCATCACATATATCACATACTTAATCACAAGTGGGCATGTCAGTGCTTCAGAGGTAGTAGAGTTCAAACAGGTCATTGATAAATGTGGTGATGCCACTGTAAGCTGAATAAAGTCAGTTCAGCAGAGCTAAAAAGGCCTTCATTTAGGTAAGCTGGCTTCATTTAATGCATACTGGGCTGTATCCAAGGTGGTGATTGATCTAAGGTAAGTGAGCAAAATCTTCAAGAATCATGGAATGGGATGAGAATGCTTGTGTTCCTAGTGGTGACCAGGCAAGAGTCCACTAGATTCCCAGGCCGGTTTCTTCCTTTCTACTATTTATTACAAAAACAAAAAAATAGACTATTTCATATTTTCTTACTTTTTTAGACTTGGCTATATATGCAAAGATGAATGGACATTTAATGGAGTTTGAATGTTGACATAATAAAGTGAAACTAAAATGTTGAAGAAAGAATAAATGATTCTTTTCAGCTCAATCTAATAGCTATAATTGATGCCATCCCTCTGTACTCAGTAGTGTTCTAAGCAGAGAGATAATGTAGTTACTGGAAGGTCAGATTCATGTTTCAAGAATCTTATGAACTCTTTGTCCTATGAGAACATATTGATACTTTAAATTAATGATATTTTCTGGATTTTTATGTTGTTAAAATAACAGAACCTCATTTTTTAAATCTTCCCATCCAAAGGAAATATTGTGTGGAATTTCAATATATAAAATTAACGACAACAAAAGGCAAGTGGGAGGGGGTGTGAGCCTGAAGCTCTTCAAACTCAGAACTCAGTGATTTATTCATTTCAGAAATCTCCACAGAGTTTTAAGGTTCCTGCTGAGATCCCCAGACCTCTTGGGAACCTTATGGTTCATGTGCACACAATTTCAAAGTCAGTAACAAAGATAATTTTGCAGCAAGCCTCCATTATTTTTTCTGAAGCAATGGCCAAAACCATATGGATGTCTAACTTGGTTTTGTTTACTAACTAAATGGGTTTGTTTGGGTACTTTTAATGCACAGAAGTCCTGTTTTTAATAACCAAAAATTGAACTAATTTCAGTCCTGTGGTGAAAATACTGGATCATCTAACCCCTAATGTTATCTTCAGAACATCATTTATTCATGCATGCCACAGTTATTTACTGACAGAGCCATTCTAAGTGCTGAGGATGAAACAGCAAATAAGATGAAGTCTATGTCCTTATTAAGCTTCCATTATAGGGAAGAAGATTTTAAAAATTGACCAATTTAAAAAGTCGATAGTTAACTATGTCAGGTAAAATTATATTTATGTGAGGACAGAGCACATTAAAGGAATAGGTAGAGGTTTGGGGAAGCTGAGGAGCTATATTTGGACAGAGATCTGAATGAAATTGTGATACTGAGTGAATCAAAATGTACCCTTCGAATGTTCCAGGTAGCCAACGTGGAATTCATTGGTGCATGTGAGAATGGTTGTATTCAAGTAGAGGGGACAGAAGTCTGATTACATTGAATAGGAGGAGGCTAGGAGAGATGAGGAAGAAAGTAGGTATTGACAGCTCTTTCAAGGACTTTGGCTGATTAGGGCAGAAAATCAATTTTGGTTAAATAAATGATGGAAAGGATGGGCTGGTTTTCCTGATTCATTTAATGCTGTTTTACATGGATGGCATTTCATAGATTAGTGGCTATCAAAAATTTTCTAAACGTATTTTATTCATTTTACCAAATATGTATCTTTTGTGGAGCCATCATGCATAAACAGGTATCTTTAGAACATCACTAAATAATCTCATGAAGTTGTTAGCTTGCATATCACCAGATGGTGTTACATTGAAATATTTAATGAGGATTTACTATTACAAATGCCATGCTAGAAGGTTTGGTATTATGTTTATATATAAATACATACATATACTGACTTTAACCTTATGATCCATTTACTGTAGGAATAAATGAAAATAAATGGGTGCAGAAAAAAAGGAACATGCGACTTCCCATGAGTGTTAACCAATTGGTTTGTTTCATTTTGTTTTTGTTTTTGTCTAAATGATGGAGCAACATCTACCTGGGGAGATCAGAAGGGGTTAGACTGTAAGACTTCAGATGATGGGTAGGATTTGAATAGCTGAAAAGGTCTTGGGGAAATGATATGTTGTAGAGAAAGAGCTTAAAACAGGGTTAGAGGTAAGGCATAGGCAGCAAAGAATGAGACATATTCAAGGTATGGTAAAGGATCTGACTGGGATGCACGCAGAGGAGAAAGAATAGTAAAAGGAAATCAAAATGCATTAAATGTTTTTTGTGTCCTACAATTATCTCAATAAACTTGCAAAATGTACCTCAGATATTTTCATTTTACTAATGAGGAAATAAAGGTGAAAATAATGTTACATACCTAGCAAGTGGTGGATAGAATCAGCATTTTAAGCCTGTCTCTCTGGCTCTGAAGTGCCTTTTCTACGGCACCTTACTGTCTCTTAGACAAATCTATAAAGAATGACTGGGCTCGTATTTTGGTGGGCCTTCAATGCTGAGTTAAAGAATTTCAACTTCATTTATTAAATAACAAATATGTAATAATATTAAACAATATTGAAGACTTTTGAATAGGCATTGGTACAATCAGAATTGTGCTTTGGAAAATTAATTCAATGGCTGAGTCTAGAACTGAGTGATACGGAGAAGTCAGGATGGAACACACCAAGGGGAAGTCAAATGTAGTCATGGAAGTGGAAGGTATTGAGAGGATGGATGGCTGCCATGGGGTTGTGCCACTCAGCCGTACCTTCCAGAAAGAGCCTACTGGTCAGTGGCAAGTTGTACAGTTGCTGGACAGTTCCTACTGTTAGTGCTTTCAGGATCCACATTGGCTTTTGAACCAGGGTCATGCTTTTCCTGGGCAGCTCTCTATCAGTGGCTGAGCATGTCAGGTGTTCTAGAGCCTGGCCATTTCTAAACAATGTGGGACTGCTATAATAGGAAGTCCTTGCTCTAAAGCTTTCCACTGGGTTAGCGAAGACTTTGTCAGATCTTTACTGTGTTTGGAGGCTTTCTCTGCCCAGTCCTGCTTATTTCCTCCACCCAAATCCTTTTTTTTTTTAAGAATTTATTTATTTGACAGAGAGAGAGCACAAGCAGGGGGAGTTGCAGGCAGAGGGAGGGGGGAGCAGGCTCCCCACTAAGTGGGGAGCCTGATGCGGGGCTCAATCCCAGGACCCTGGGATCATGACCTGAGCCAAACGCAGACGCTTAACCAACTGAGCCTCCCAGGCGCCCCCCAGATCTTTTTCTTAACATTTTCCACATCTATATCACAATCCGAAGTCTTTCCTTACCCAGCGTTTCTTCCCCTTTTATCTTTTACAGATATTATCCCCAACAAATCTCATGTGCTCCTACCTCTATCTCAAAAATGTTCATTCTACAATAGTTAATGTGGGGAAATAAAAAAGTGAAGACAGATGCTAGAGCTGCTCCTGGATGATGATGAAGGTGATGATGATGATGATAAGATGACTTTAGCATCACCTAAATTCTTCTGTAGTCTCAGTCAGAAATGCAGTTTCTAAATGTGCAGTTTCTAGAACTGACAGTATATCCAAAGAAGTGGAATCTAAGAAAGAGAGAAAAAGTTAGGAAAAAAAAAAAAAAAGGAGGCTCAAGGGTAGTAAGAGGAGATCTGTGCCAGCAGAGAGAAGAGTTTCATTGAGGAGGAGGGAATCAATATCATAAATGCTGCCAAGCTGACAAGGAGAGTGAACACAGCCAAAAGGTCGTGTTACCTATTTTTTTTTTTTTTTGGATTCTGAAATATAACTATTCTTAATGTGAGCATAAGAGGTTGCAAGCAACAGGGCCTGAGAGGAGTCACTAATCTAGAATCTTGGGTTTAGAACTTAATGATGTCAAAATCCTGAGGAAATATCGCCTCCCCTCTGAAGCAGTAGGTATATTTTTTCTTATAAGTAATTTTGATGAGGAATTAGTATAAGAATCCTAACCAACTGTAGTTAAGTTATACAGATATTCATTATTAGAATGAATACCATTGATCACAAGAATAGAAACTTTGAAGATGCACATACACATTTAGTTTGCGTTTGTTCTGTGATTCTGGCTAGTCTGGTTGAAGCAAATGGAACTAAACATAGTTATCTCCTTAACTCGGTTTACACCTATATTTTCTAGAGTGTGACTTTCAGATTGGTGTTACATATGCCATCTGCATTATTGCAGTTATTTAAAACTGTGTTAAGAAAGGGGAAGTTAGAAAAATAGGGTTTTGACTAATGGCTTTACTTATCTAGTATTTAGGCCAGTTAACTGTGTCATTTTCGTTAGGGATTTTCACCACTGACCGACAGACTTTACCATGAAAAGCTGTGTGCTCATTTTTATGTCATACAGTCATTCTAATTATGTTCCTAACTCTGTCTTTCTGTGTTATTTGAAGCTAGAGATACTAATTAGGAAGGAATAGTATATTTCCAAGTAAAATTGGGCTATCATTCCTGTACCTGCTGGGTGTATTCAGAGAACAGTTCTCCGACTGTGATATTAATATTACATTATTTATCATGAAGGAAACTTGCCGACTTATTTCAAGTGAAAGGCCAAGATTATGCCCTACGGGGATAATAATGGCATTTATTTTTTGCATAAAAGTATTGATCTAATTATTTCTTTAATGGTACCAGGAGAAGCATATGGCTGCCTGCATTACCATTAGCATGATTCTGGTTTTACATATAATATTAAGTTATATTTAAAACTAATTTTTAAATCTTATAACTGAAAAGTTTTATGTAAAATTCTTTTATTGATCATAAATGTCAGAATGTTGATAATGCTGATATGTTTTTTATATAATTTTCTCATTAATTCTACTAAGGATGTATACAGAAATTGTGACATAAAACACTTATTAATGATTTACTGGGTTTTAGTGCTAACTAAGCATGTTTAGTTGAAAAAAAAAACACCTCAGGAATACTGAATTAAACAATGGGGAATTAATAGTGGCAAACAGAGGAGTTTCTCCATAAAACTGCCATTCCAAGCTCATATTTGAAGATGGAGGCTGGAAGGCCTCCAATGACTAGTAGCTCTTGCTGTGTCCAGGAGTGCATTCTGGCTTTACTTGCCACTGATTAGCACCAAGAAAAAGCTGGGTCATTCGCGTCTGTTTTGCTTTTACGCAGCCATTGTTTTGGTGCTGTCAGTCTTTAAATTTAGCTAGTTTAGTGAGGTTTTGGTGGTATCTTTTGGCTTATTTTGTTTTTCCCAGATAACTAATGCTATTGGACACCCTTTATATGCTTATTGACCATTTGTGTTTTTTTATTATGAAATGTCTTTTCAAATTGTTTTTCCATTTGGTGGGAGGAGTTATCTTTTAATTATTCATTTGAATAATGTTTTTATATTTTGTACAAATATTTTGTCAGTTGATTATGAAACAATTGATTAATTTCCAAGTATCGGCAGTTCTCTGAAATATAATTGTAGAACTGTCCATTTCTCACTTTAGCTGTGTCATTTTGTCTTATTTATTTTGAAGTTCCACTATTAGGTACATATACATTTGGAATTGTTATGTCTTCCTGATAAATTGATCCTTCTGTTGTTTGAATCATCTATTTTTTTAAAGATTTATTTATTTATTTGACAGAGAACAAGAGAGCACAAGCAGGGGGAGAGGCAGAGGGAGAGGGAGAAGCAGGCTCCTCGTTGAGTAGGGAGCCCGATTTGGGGCTTGGTCCCAGGACCCTGGGATCATGACCTGAGCTGAAGGCTGTCGCTTAACCAACTGAGCCACCCAGGCGCCCATTTCTCTCTTTATTTTTGATAGTACTCCTTAACCAGAGGTCATTTTGATATTAACCACTACAGTTTTCTAAGGATTGGTGTTGTCAAGTAGTATCTTTTGCTATCTGTCTACTTTTAAACCATCTGTTTGTTTATATTTAACATATAAATATAACTCTTAAAGATAGCCTGTATTGGGGGCACCTGGGAGGCTCAGTGGGTTAAGCAGTGGACTCTGGATTTTGGCTCTGGTCATGAGCTCAGGGTCCTATGATAGACCCCTGCCTTGGGCTCCGTGCTCAGCGGGGAATCTGTTTGAGGATTCTCTCTCCTCTCCCTCTGCCTTCCCCCTCCCCACCCATGCTCACTGGCACGCTCTCTCTCATAAATAAATAATAAATCTTGTTAAAAAGCTAACGTGTACTCAATTCCTGCTTTTCAAATCCACTTTAATAATTGGTTCTTTTTATTTATTTATTTGAGAGAGAGAGACAGAGATAGTGAGAGAGAGCACAGGTGGGGAGGAGAGGAAGAAGCAAACTCCCCGCTGAGCAGGGAACCTGATGCCGGACTCCATCCCAGGACCCTGGGAACATGACCTGAGCCGAAGGCAGACGCTTAACTGACTGAGCCACCCAGGGGCCCCAATAATTGATCCTTTTTAATTAAGAGTGTTAATAAATTTATTAGTTTAATTATTGATATGGTTGATTGTCAGCCTATTTTGCTAATTTTTTTCTATTTGTGCCATTTGGTCTTTGTTTTTTTGTCCCTTCTACCTTTCTATTTCCTGAGTAGCTTTATTTTTTATTTATTTATTTACTTTTTAAGATTTTATTATTTGGGAGAGAGAGACAAAGATAATGATAGAGAGCATGAGCAGAGAGGAGAGGAAGAAGCAGGGAGCCTGATGTGGGATATGAGCTGAAGGCAGACGCTTAAGTGACTTGGCCACCCAGGCGCCCCCTCCTGAGTAGCTTTAAATATTCTGTAATATTTATCCTATTGGTTATTTATTTTTAACTTACATAGTGAAATTTATTTTTTGCTTTACAGTTACATAGATTTTTTAAAAATGAGTAGAATTATGTCTACCACCATAATCAATATAATAGAATGTCCTATTAATACCCTGTATAGTCAGCCAGTTTTCCCACACCCAACCATTTATCTGTTTTCTATCCCTATATTTTTGTCTTTTTCAGAATCTGATGTAAATGGAATCAGATAGTATACAGCCTTTTGGGTCCAACTCTTTCACTTGAAAAATGCATTTGATAGTCATTCATATTGTTGCATGTATTGATAGCTCATTACTTTTTATTGCAAGTACTATTTCATTGTTGATGTGCCAGAGTTTCTTTAGCCATTCTTTGGTACGTTAGGGTTGTTACCTACTTTTGGTGTTTATGAAAGAATAGGTTACAGATATTCATGTAGATACTTCGTGTGAACATAAATTTTTACTTCTCGTGAATAAATACTTGTGCTATATCCACAGTGCTTGGAAAAATAGAGCAGCTCTCAGAAAATATTTTAATAAGAAATTGCAGGATATTTCTTTTAAATTTGACTTCTTATTTATATTATTTCATTTCTATTTGTAAATGTCAATGTTTGAAGTGTTTTATAATGAAACTTTAAGAATTCAAACGTCATTATGTTTTATAAACTTTACAGGTCATTAATTATTCTATGAAAGTCCTGGTTCTCAGTGTTTGGAGAGATCTAGTAAAACAACTGGACCATGGAGCCTTCAAATTACGCAAATGAGCAAATAACACGAAGGCAAATTTGCTAACTATATTAATGGGCAATATATAAAACGTATCACAGTGTTATAATCATAAGGGTGTTGTCAGAGATCAGGGTTTTGTTTTTTTTTTTTTAAGATTTTATCTATTTATGGGCGCCTGGGTGGCTCAGTTGGTTAAGCAACTGCCTTTGGCTCAGGTCATGATCCTGGAGTCCCGGGATCAAGTCCCGCATCGGGCTCCCTGCTCAGCGGGGAGTCTGTTTCTCCCTCTGACCCTCCCCCCTCTCATGTGCTCTCTCACTCTCTCTCTCTCAAATAAATAGATAAAATCTTTTTTTTTTAAAGATTTTATCTATTAATGGTACTTTTTTTTTTAAAGATTTTTTTATTTATTCATTTGAGAGAGAGAGAGAAAGCAAGCAAAAACATGAGCAGGGGGGAGGGGCAGAGGGAGGAGCAGGCTCCCCCCTGAGCAGGGAGCCTGATATGGGACTCGAACCCAGGACCCTGGGATTATGACCTGAGCCGAAGGCAGACGCCCAATCAACTGAGCCACCCAGGTGCCCCAGATATAATGGTACTTTTAAAACAGTCTTTTTTCTTACCATTAAAATGTTAGGGTTTCTGAAAACCGTGGAATAATCCTTAGTTCCCATTTTAAAATTTATTTTTCAAGTTTAGGGATCTTTTGGCTATACATCCAACACAAATCCCCAAATTTCTTGTTATGTATTAAGCAATATTGTATTTCTTTTTTCCTCAATAAATAAGGCATGAATTATATGTTTTGACTTTTTAAAAAGTGCCTTTTGCAGTTTTTAAAGAAGTCAGCTGTATCATAACTAATAATCACTTTGCTAACTATAAATTTCTGTGTCATATTTGGTTTTCATATGACTCTAGTAGGTAAATTGGGCAGGTAATATCTCCATTTTGGAGATAAAGTCAATGATGCTTAATGTCAGCCTCATTGTCAGCCAGCATAAACCATAGATTTATCTGTTAAATTATACCGTCATGATTTTGACTGTTCTTTTTCTTTTCTCCAAAATCTAAATTTCCCTGCCATGCAAGATTGGTGAAAAATAGAAAAAGAAATCCTATGTTTTCTCTTTTAAATTCAGAATATGCTCTCCTGTTCAAAAAAGGCCTCAACTAGCTCTTGCTCTACTCTGTTCTCTTGTGAGTATATATAAGGGACTTACATAAAAATATAAAACTTATATTTTTATAAATTAAAATATAAGAGATATTTTTCTGTTATAAATACAAATTATGTTCCTCACCATCTTCCCTACCATTTCCTTCCTCTAAAATGTCCAATTCAAAATCTATACTTTAGGAAAATCCCTGATTAGCTCTACAATAGTTAGGTCAGTTATAATTTGTTTTACTTTGTAATTAATTATTAGTTAGGTTGAACATTTTGGAGGTATTTACTACCTATGTGCATTTCTTCTTTTATAATGTATCCCTTGAGGTTCTTTCCTGGATTAATTCCTTTTTTGACATATTTATTCTAAATATTTTCCCATTGGTCATTTTAACTTTATTTGTTTTAATTTATCATTTCTTCAATCATTTTTAAACATAAAAGCGTTCTCTGAATAGAGATTTATTACAGAGCAGTTTTATTTTATTCTACATTTCTTTTGATATACAAAATTGGCATATAATTTTATTCTTTTTTTTTTTTAACAAAGTGCTCATCAATTCTTTTTATATCTCCCAATAAAGGTATGTAGTTTTCTCCCAATAGGTGTCACACATTTATTGTTTGGAATATTTTAATTTCATGATATTATAGCTGTTTATATATTTTCTGTTACTGCTACAGAGAAAAGTTAGTGATTTTTGCACTTTTATCTTCTTCTTAGCCATTTGAATGGGATTTTTATCTTTAGTTTTTCAGCTGATACTTTGCAAATAGTCATACTTTCTCTTATAATTATAGCTCCTATTTATGTTTCATGTTTTTTGTTATTTTATAGACCAAAGATAGCAGCAATTTTTGTTTTTTTGATTTGGGTGCCTTCAGTGGAGACATAAAAAAAAATGCTATCCAGGGACGCCTGGGTGGCTCAGTCGTTAAGCGTCTGCCTTCGGCTCAGGTCATGGTCCTGGGGTCCCAGGGTGGAGTCCAGCATCGGACTCCCTGCTCAGCGGGGAGCATGCTTCTCCCTCTGCCACTCCCCCTACTTGTGCTCACTCTCTCTGTCAAATAAATAAATAAAATCTTAAAAAAACAATCCTATCTATTTGAGAATGACATGCTTCATGACTTAAGGGAATACTCTTTATTCCTGATTTTTTAATTGGGTGGTATTAAAATTTACCAAATTAAATTTCGATTCCATGATGTTCTTTTTGCTAATTTGTCCTATTGGTAAGATACATTATTTTATTAGTAATTCTAACATTAAGGGATTTCATATTTCTGAGATGAATCTTTATTAAGTACACTTTAAAAACTTTTTTCATTTTTATTAACATATAACGTATTATTTGTTTCAGGGGCACAGATCTGTGATTCATCAGTCTTACACAATTAACAGCACTCACCATAGCACAAACCCTCCCCAATATCCATCACCCAGCCACCCCATCCTTCTCACCCCCCTCCACTTCAGCAACCCTCAGTTTGTTTCCTGAGATTAAGAGTCTCTTATGTTTTTTCTCCTTCTCTGATTTCATCTTGTTTCATTTTTTTCCTCTCTTCCCCTATGATCCTCTGCCTTGTTTCTCAAATTCCACATATCAGTGAGATCATATGGTAATTGTCTTTCTCTGACTTATTTCGCTTCGCATAATACCCTCTAGTTCCATCCACGTCATTGCAAATGGCAAGATTTCATTTTTTATTAGGTACTTGTGATTAGTGTTTTAATATTCTATTAAATTAGATTTGCTAATACTTTCTTCAAAAATTTAAAACTTTCTTTTATACTTGTATACTTTATTTTTTCTGTTATGGTCAGAGATTCCTTGAGGTTGTACTTCTTTCATTGAATCAGAGGATGCTTTCCTTCTTTTGCATTCTCCAGATAATTATAATTTTTCTTATATCTATATCTATACTGTACCTATAACAGATATTATCTGTTCCTTGAAAGCATACTATATTCACTAATAATTCTCAATTCACTAATAAAAACTGCCATTTTTACAAAAAAATTCTTTCTCATCATTAAAGTATCTCCTAGACTGAATATCTTTTTCATGGTTTTCAGGATTTTTATTTGTTTTTGTTAAGAATTCCACTTAAAAATAATTTTCCAATTCCAAAGATGATCAATTTTGTTAGCATAGACTGGTACACAGCATCATAATTTTCAAATATTTTTAATACGTGCTATATGTAAGTTTTTAATCCTAACTTTATTTGTGCTTTCTACCTCCCTCATTAAAAAAAGATATTTTGGGAAAAAAAATATGTTTTGCCAGAATCAAAAATATCTAGTTGTCTATTTGACTACTTTTAATTTCTATCTAAAACCATTTTATGTTGTTGTCTCTTGTCTGATGAAAATGTAATCATTTATGAATTTGCCTATTAGGTATTAACATTAAAATATGTTTATGTATGTTATTCTGATTTTGGATGTATTCCAGATAATCTGCAATTGTATGTTTGGATTTCACTTTGATGGTAAACAGTTGAGCAAAGTATTTCAAAATTTCCAAGGCATATTTATTTTATGAACTTATAATCCTCCCTTGTTTCTGTCCTCAGCCTGTAATATTTACGACTGTCAATTTGATGTTTTATTCCTTTGTGATCATATATTAGTCTATATCCTGAATTTTTTGTTGTTGTTATGTTAAAGGATTTTCTGACATTACTATGTATTCTCCTCAAACCTGTATTTTAAGTGGTTGTATATTGCATCATACAGTTGTCTTTAAAAACTTCCATTAATTATAATTCAATCCTTATGAGACTTATGTAATTAACTAATACCTCGATAAATACCCTTGTAAATAAATCTGTATGCCTACCTCTAGTTATTTCTTAGAATAAATTCTCAGAAGTAGTATTACCGAGTAAAGTTGGTGTAAACACTTAATAATAGTAATAATAATGACAATGATAATAATAAACTGGTGAGGACTTCGTTTGCATATGCCCAATTTAATTTGTTCCCATGTCATGTTGTGATTAGAAGATGTATCCTGCATAATTTCTGCTTTGGAATTTTTTGAGGGTTTTTTTGGTGGCTTACTACAATGAAATGTGTGCTGCATGATGAAGGGGATTTCATCTTTTGTTCTTTGCTGTGTCCCAATTACTAAAAGAGTGCCTGCCACATAGTAGACACCCAATGTATCCAGTGACTTCTAAAAACTCCTTAGTGGTTTACTGGAATGAAAAATATATCTCTTTGAAGAGTGCTAAGTTCAATATACTATAGCTGTTAACTTTATTAATTCTAGTCTGTAAATTCTGTCCTAATTTCTATCTTCTTAATTGATAATAAGTTGGTAGTGATATCTACAGTTTCTTATATTTCCAAAAATCTTTATACCTTTAATGATACCTTTTTAGTGTTTGAAGGGTTATGCATATTATATCATTCTATCAGTATTAATTTCTAAGTATATAAAATGATTGACCCTCCTTTCCTTAATTTCCTTGGCAACTAGTAAGATAGCCATTACTCCTTTTTACATTTGGATTTGCCTTATGTTTTTGCCTTTCATTTTTGAACTTCTTCTGTCAAAAGAGTCTCCATGTCATATTTTCAACCTCATTCTCTTTAGTATATCACATTGTTAGCTCAGTTGCTGTATCATCTTTTCTTACTTTCTAATCTCTTACATATTACTAGATACAATGATCACTTATTAAATGTTTGAAGATGCGTGATGGCGTCAGTTAGGAGCAGTCATCAGGACATTCCTTGAAGGACTATCAGCTACTGTTACTAAAGTAATCATGGAAAGCTTGACCTTAATTATATCTGCCCATATGCTCATCTCTGCCCTAGCCAACTGTGAATCACCTAGAAGATGTGGGTAAAACATAGTACTTGGGAAGTATTGATTTCTTTCTTTAAGTAGCCAGGATTTTGTCCAGAACATATCCAATAAAAATCTTACGGGGTTTTTTGGTGACTTATACAAGCACGTGATATTCTCTATATAATCTGCTATTCTATGTAATTTGAGATAGTAATATTGGTTATTGGCCTCACATCTTTTCCAGTCTCTGTATTAGGTTTTTTTTTATATTTATCTCCAATATCAATAAAGAGATACAGTTTTTCCCAAGGTCTAATAAAGTACCTGTATATTCTTTGAGGTATTCATTCCATTGTTTCCTTATGGTTAAAATGAGAAAGCTCCAAATTGCGTTGGTTGTTTGGGCCATTTAAAAACAAAAAAAAGAATGGCATTGCTTTCTGTTCAGTCTGGATAATTATGCTAATCATTGAGAATATAGCAGGCATATTGAAATGAATTGGTCACTGCCTTTGACCTCAGTGTTGGTCTACCAAATAGTTCTCAATTGGGGGGTGATTTGGCCCTCCCCTCCCAGGGGACATTTGACAATGTCTGAGATATTTTTGCTTGTCCCAACTGGGAAAGTGCAAAACAATGTAGGGAGTAAAGGCCAGGGATGGTGGTAAACATCCTATAGTTCACAGGGCACCGTATACCACTACAAAGGATTATCCAACCTTAAATGTCAATAGTGCCGCAGTTGAAAATCCCTGCTGGATCATATAAAACAAAACGCATTTTTGAAAGAGTGACATGAATGTGGAACATGTGTGATAACTGGTGCTATAAAAATAGAATCATTCATGATGAAATTAGTATGATGAATTTGTCTTTTCATAACTATTGAGATTTTTTTATGTTAATTACCATACATTACATCATTAGTTTTTGATGTAGTGTTCCATGATTCATGGTTTGCGAATAACACCCAGTGCTCCATTCACTACGTGCCCTCTTTAACACCCATCAACAGGCTAACCCATCCTGCCACCCCCCTCCCCTCTAGAACCCTCAGTTTGTTTCTCAGAGTCCGTCGTCTCTCATGGTTCATCTCCCCCACCGATTTCCCCCCCTTCATTTCTCCCTTCCTACTATCTTCTTTTTTTTAAATATATAATGTATTGTTTGGTACAGATCTGTACCTCTGAAACTATTGAGTTTTTTTTTTAAAGAGAAAGACTAATACAGTGACAACCTACTCCTCTTTCATTTATACTTGTCTTGCCTGTTTCATTAATGGTAAAAGCAAGTGAGATGATGTGAGAAACTGAAAGTGCTTTATAAAAAGTGAAATGGCACATAAATGTAAGGTAGAATTGCAAATGAAGGCATTCGAGTCAATAACCATTTATTGAGCACTTACGCTATATGATTCTACTGGGAATAAAAATGTCGAATAATATTCCATTCTCTTCTGTGCTGAGAGACTGAAATTTATAGACTGGGGATTAATACTTTTTAGAAGTGGAATACTTGATTTGAAACAACATTTAAGACATTTGTATGAGAGCGGTGTGGGACAGCCATGCCTGAAGATCCTGGGCCATGTTTCTCTCATCTTCATTCTAACAGACCAGCTCCACTGTCATCTGTTGGACACATACTGAAATTCTGTATAGATCGTGATTGGAAAGAAAAAGTCAACTGCTAAGAAGATCAGTTAGAAAAACACTGGCTGAGCAAGTCTAGCTCCTTCATGGTAATTCAGAACACTGAAATTTAGAGGATGGGTGACTTACTCAGGATTCTGTAGCCAGAAAATAATTGAATGATCAGTGAAATTTAGGTCTTCTGACTCCTTAGAGTATTTCTTTAGCATATTGCATTAAACTTTATGTCTGGTAAAAGGTGATGATCTGAGAGAAATTTGTTCTGTGTTTTTTGTTTTGTTTTGTTTTTTAAGATTTTATTTATCTATTTGGCAGAGAGAGAGCGCGAGAGAGGGAACACAAGCAGGGGGAGTGGGAGAGGGAGAAGCAGGCTTCCCGCTGGGAGCAGGGAGCCTGATGCGGGGCTCGATCCCAGGACCCTGGGATCATGACCTGAGCCGAAGGGAGACTCTTAACGACTGAGCCACTCAGGTGCCCCTCTTCTGTGTTTTAATTGAGGGTATCTATTAGTTTCTGTGGAATAACTGTGTAATAATTTCTAACCATGTGTCCCTTATTTCAGGTTTTTGAAAACTTGGTCTCAGAATGTTACTTATTTGCATGGACTCTTGTAGGATTGCATGCATTCTCTCTCCATATATATATACATATTATATACACATATATATAGTATGTCATATACATATCTGTCTTGTATGTCATATATACACATATGACATAGAATTTCTGTAAATTGCTACCCCCAAAATCAACAAGAAATATTAGCAGTGAATTTTCTACTCAAAAATGGCAGTTTTTCTTGCAGATTGATTTGCAGTCAAATGCTCTACTCCTGAACTCTACCCCTCTTGCAGATTGATTTGAATTCACTTTGTGTCACGTTCATTATGTCAAAAACAATATAATTATCCCATCATCAAGACCTTATCATGATCTGTTTTCTCTTATTGATAGCAAATCATTTTCTCAATGCTTTATAATAGAATAAAGAATATTATCTTGAGTTTATATATTTTTCTGAAAGAAAATAATTTTACAATACTATGATTGTTAAAGTGTGTAGGCACTTTTACTCCTATCATCATTGAATTAAAATATCCTCAACACTGGGTGTGTCTGTATGTAATTAATACTCTTGTCCTCATTTTCTTTAACTTGCATTGTTAGAGGCTGTAAAATTCAGAATATGTACTTAGAGTCCAACAATTAGAGCTATTTTTTGCTTCAAAAATCTGCCTAACTGAGAAGAAGCAGATTGCTTCAAAAATGTAATTTTCTTATATATTTTATTTTAGTTTTATTTTTTAAAAATGTTTTATTTATTGACACATATATATAGAGAGAGAGCACAAGCAGGGGTAGCTGCAGACAGAGGGAGAGGGAGAAGCAGGCCCTTAGCTGAGCAAGGAGCCCGATGCAGGGCTCGATCCCAGGACCCTGGGATCATGACCCGAGCCAAAGGCAGACAGACGCTTAATCGACTGAGCCACCCAGGCACCCCTATATTTTATTTTTTCACGGACTTTCTTTAGAAGTCATGTGAAACTATCATGCCTTCTTAGTTTACAAAGTACCTGGGATTATGGAACAATTTCTTCCTTAATGAAAACTGTTTGACATGTGTAGTCCACGAAAAGTAAAAGTTTTCTCATCTTAAGAGGAGCATCTCTTAGGCCTTAATGACATGTGATGAGAATGGGGTTGGGGGACGTGTCACAGTGTGTCATGCCTCCTCTGTGCTCTGAGAATACATTTGTGCCAAAGCCCTCCCTTCTGTGGCTCAAATGAGAAAGTGATTGAAACTCTGAGTCAGCATCATGGACACATTGTCTTCAACATCACTGTCATCATTATCATCACAGCTGACTCCAGCATAAATTGAGTCCTACTTGTACTGTGTACCATGCGTCTTGAATATATAACCTCATTTAATTTTCATGGCAACCTTTCTGGTAGCCATTTTCAAACCTAATATATAGCCTTACTCACTGAGGCTCAAAGAAAGGCAATTTTACTCAAGTTCATATCTCCAGGAACTGTCAGACTCTGATTTATAGCTAGTTGTCTCTGATTTTAGATTTTCCAGCTTTTTCTCCATAACTGCATACCACAATTAACAACTTCGTTTTTATCCTAAAAGCTACTACAAAGATGGGCTGGAACCTCTGCAAAACAGGTAACGTCTTGGGATAAATTAATGATAACTTCCATGAATAACAAAGCACAAAAATGGCATGTGAAACTCAATCCCAAAGATACAAACTTTCTAAAAATTCATAAAGTAAGAAGAGAAATTGATGCATTTGAGAAAGGAAGAATTAAATAAAACATGAGAATGATCTAGTGACAGTGTTATGGAAAAGTGAGGAAAGCTTTGGCCTGAGGTTGCAAGCTAATTGACAGTGTGGGTGTAATTTTTGTAAGTGAACTATCCGTCTGAGGCATGACCCACATTTGTACATCTTACAGGAAGTTCTAATAGCATATTCCTGATGGCCAAAGGACTCACACAGAGATCCACCTAACCACTGTGTTTCAGACACATCTAATCTGAAAGGTGAGGCTTTTAGTTACATTAAAAAGTAGAGTGAAAATAGAAAAAGCTGACAGGCTCATGTACATTTTTTTCCTGAATTGTTTCTCTTTTTTTTAATTTTTATTTGAGAAAGAAAGAGAGAGCATGAGAGAGAGAGAGTGTGCATAAGCAGGGGGTGGGGCAGAAAGAGAGGGAGAAGCAGGCTCCCCACTGAGCAGGGCTGTATCCCAGGACCCTGGGATCATGACCTGAGCTGAAGGCAGACGCTTAACTGACTGAGCCACCTAGGCGCCCTGTTGGGGCTTTTAAAAATAGATGCTGTGGCCAGATTATGAAGTACTGAGCCATGAAATTTCATGTGATAATTATCGTGGCATTCTTGGGAAATTCCAATAGGTGAAAGCTGCCATGGTCTTAAATGAAGAGGCAAGAGTTGTACTCACTGTTGCCTCCTATAAGCTGAGATCTATGAGGTCAAATTTAGGATGGACATTTACATGTTATGTGGAAAAACTTTTTCCAAGATACACAGAAGGCTATTTATTTGGATTATTTAAAGTGATTTCCAGATTTAGTGTATATACTCCATGAAAATTCCCTTATATCTATGACCTGTACAGAACATATTATTGATTTGAATTATATTTTAAAATCTACCTTCCTCTTTCACTAGTTCTCACCACCTACCCATATACTCATTATGACATTGAGAAACAAAAAGTAGTGATTTCAGTTCTTTGCATAAGAAGATCATGTTGATAGACTATTATTAATATTACATTTAGAACAGGTGCTCTACATTCTCATCTCACTTTTGTTTTTCATTCAACAAATTTGTGTTGATTGCTTATAATCTAGTACAAAAGTTTGTGTTGGGTGCTCATTTTTTAAAATCTGATTGCACAGAGAAAGCTAAGGCTTAATTGCACCTCTGATTAAAATTAAGAACATGAGAATCATGGGTGTGTTGCATCTCTGTAGAGCTTTACAGTTTACAAACTGCTTTCATAGTTGTTAAACCTCATTCTTTTAACATTTTTCCAAGTTTAATGTATATAGGAATCATTTGAGGATTTTATTAAAATGTCAGTTCTGATTCAACAAATCTGGGCTGTGGTCTGAGAATCTGCATTTCTGCAAGGTCCTGTTAATAGCTGTTGCTGGTTCACTTCCAGAAGCAAGGCATCTTTTCCACTTGCTCCTTTGCTGCAGGTGAGGCGACTTAGAGTAGACAGGTTGAATGACTAATTTGGTCACAGGGCAAGAGCTGGTCAAGCCAGGAGGAGTACATGAGAGGCTTGATTCAGCCCAGCGCCACCCACCCTTGATGTCGTTGAAAGGAGTGCTTACAGAATTAGGAGCAAAAGTAATAAACTTTTAAAGAAACGTGCAAAATGAGACAGGAGGGTTTTTTATTTTTTGGCCCCTCAAAATTTTCAGAATACTGCTTAAGAAACTTCGTCTTTGCCAGAAATATAATTGATTTGTGAATGATCATCTTTTGATACCTCCACATTTTAAATAGGACAGATTTTATTTAAAGATTTTATTTGTTTATGAGAGAGAGAGCATGAAAGAGAGTGCATAGCAGGTGGGGGGAGAGGACAGAGGGTGTGGCAGAGGGAGAGGGAGAAGCAGACTCCCTGCTGAGCAGGGAGCCCAACTTGGGGGGAGGTACTAGATCCCAGGACCCTGAGATCATGACCTGAGCTGAAGGAAGAAGCTTAACTGACTGAGCCACCCAGGCACCCCAATAGAACAGATTTTAGAAGAAAAACATGGTGAAATTGTTTGCTATCTTAAAAAAAAGGTAATGAATTTATCCTTAACACTGTTGAAACCCATTAATTTGTACAAGCCCCTGAGGTAATATTTACTTCTCTGATGTTGTGTTCTAAAAGGAACACTCTGTTTCCTGCCCATGACCCCCAAATTTAGTAAGATCTTAAAAGAGATGTTTTAGTGCCAACATGTAGATAGAAAAACAAAAGCCATGGGAAGATGAGTGACTTACACAATATATTATCTAAATGGCTATAGAACAGGGACCAGAACCCAGTTCTCTTTTTCTCTATACTCTTCTTAGCTGCCTGGGATTGATAGACAAACCCAGTCTTTACTGACAGTCAATAGTGAAGTAAATCTCAGAGCTCACTAAAGATTAATGAATTTTCGAAAGTAACTTGTGGGTAGTTAAGATATGACCCAATAAAAGCTGGAACCACTTTCTCTAGCTGAGTTCAGCCACGTCTATTACTTGCTAAAGCTTAGAAGTAATTCTCTGGATGGCACTGATTATTTAGCAGCTTAACTTTCATGGTCTTTGCCTAGTTCAGAATAGTTAATAGTTTTGTATTCTTACTGTAAAATCATCTAAAATTATTTTTGAGTACTTACCATCTGCAATAATATCTGTATATTTTATGGATGCCCTCCCTGTATGGAGTGAAAATTGCCATAAACCAGAAGACACATGTAGGGTAGAGCCAATCATGAGGATTGCTAAAGAGTATATTTCAACAAAGTTGTCATGCAGTTCTCAGTTGGGCAAAGACCTTTCCCTAGTTAAATGTATTTGCTGGACTCACAACAAAGTATTCAGTAGGTGTTAGGAAAGATCCTTTCAGTTACAACATAGTTGCCATTGTTGTCAACAAATTTAGCAGCTACAGTGGTTTGTTTTTATGTTGATGCTTCGTGCAAAGTGCATTCTATAACCGATAAATCTAATTATTATGTGTTCCTATTTGAAAATGAACACAAGGTTTTAGATATATATTTATAGGTCAGCTAAATATTAACAAAAAAATTAAATATGTACTTGATGTGAAATAGTGGCATTACTTTACTTACAAAAGACGTATGCCTGAAGGAGTGTATACATTCCCAATGTGCTTTGTAAATTAGTATCTTAACACTACTTGAAGTTACCCATTTGGGGCAGGATAAATTGCTTAGAACAGTGTCTGATGCAAAGCAAGTCTCAGTAAACGACAACTCTTTCTAATGCTTCATTAAATCTTCGAAACAACTCTATTTGATTTTTACGTTCCCCCTCACCACCCCTGGTCAACAGATGAGGTTATCAAGGCCTAGATATGTTGAGTAACTTGCTCAAGATGACACAGCTTAAGAGCTAGGCAATTGTAATATTGATATATGACCACAGAAAGTTTATCTCCAGAAACTATAGATTCTTTATTCCTACCTTCTGTAAGCATTTAAATAATAATAATAATAAGTAACTTTATTTCAAATTCTTGTGTTTTCTCTGAGCCTTGTTTATTTCACTGTATCCTTAGGGTTTGCTCTCAGTTCCAATATTTATAAAAGCTCTTGCAACCAGAGCTATGGTGGAGAATATCATGCAAACATTCTTTATTACCCCATGTATTAATTAGGAAGTATTTCATTTGTCAGAAAATGTAAGACAGAGACCGATAATTGAAAGAAAATAGAGATAGTGAAGCAGAAGTTAACATGCTTCATTCTTACTTGGATAAAAAATTGGATCCTGAGATTAACATGCCTGGAAAACTGACATATCAAAACCTGACTTAATTTTAAGCTGTTTTCAGATGAATTGTTTGAACTGTGAGAGGTAAATCATAGCAAAAATTGTGTTTGAGGTGTCACTTCATACAGAGTTAGAACTTTCTTGCTATAGAAATAAGGAAGTCTTTTGACCCCTGACTTTTTATGCTTCACTTGTTTGAACTGCATTTTTATTTTTGCACAAATTAAAAACCATATCTTTCGGCAAAGAGCCTATTAGAGGAACAAATCTTCCTTGAAAATGTTCTGAAACAGGCTTCATTTTCATCCTTGTGTAATTTTATTTCCAAACTGAGAGCCAACTGGAGCATGTCAGAAACAGCTGATGAGTAGATGAAGTAATGACTTCTTACATAACAAGATTAGTTTTCTCATTTGGAAGAATAAAGGAATGAAGAATACGAGGTGGTTAATTTCACTGTCAGAATACCTGTTACTCATGTATGGGAATCTTTCTGGAAAACAGCTTGCTTTCAAATGTTCAAATATTAGAAAGACAGGAGTATCGGTCATTGCCATACATAGTAAATAACAAGAAAGGAGAAAGAGCTAACTAGACAAACAACTAAGGCATAAAGCAGAGGAAGAAAGACACAACCTATTTACAGCAAAGAAAAGAAAAAAGATGAGCTAAAATGTGGAAGATAAAATGGTGCTTAAGCTTTAAACTGTTAAGACAAATGTAATAGAGAGTGAAACAATTATCTTGGTTATTCAGGCCCCAAACGCTGCGGGTAAGTAAAATATATGAGAATAGACCTGAGGTTTTTTCATACTGAGGGCTTTCAGTAATCACTTTCATTCTATCAGACTGTTTTAGTCATATTATAAATCCATAGGGATTAAAGGCATATGGTACAAAATAGAATCCTCGTTTTTAGAAAAAAATAATCCAGATGGTATAGACGGATACTAAAATACACACACACACACACACACACGCACACACACACACAGAGTCATGTTTAATTATAAGCGTAATTGGTGCTATGCTATTGTTCGTGAAGGTAAAAATGACCCGGAATATGAAGTGTTGAATGTTAAAATGTACAGAAGGCTGTAGAAGATGCTCAATTTATTTAATGAATGAAACAAACAAAAAACCAAAATAGTACAAAGTTGTGAACATAACGGGAAAAGCAAAGGCATACGAGGATATGCATTTCAAACTGGATGTTTTTGAGCACATCTTGAATCTGGCTGTTTGCACAATGGCTGCCTTGTTCATATTTGTTTTCCCTTTATATTCAGAAATTCTATTTTGAGGAGTTATGCACTGAGTCTGGATTTTTCCCACCTCACCACTTTTTGAAGCAGATGAAAGGCATATCTTATATCTGTACAAGTTTCTTCCTGCTCTGTTTTGGATTTATTATGCTTTATAACACTGGGTTAATTATATCCCCCATGAATTAAGGAGATGAGGATACACTTCCTTCTGTAAAGCTATATATAAGTATTTTCTACATATGGAGAGAGTAAGACTAAGCAAGCCTGCTGCTAACATTTGCAGGCCTGGGGCAAGAATATGTATAACTAGTTAAAATTATACATCAGGGGCGCCTGGGTGGCTCAATCATTAAGGGTCTGCCTTCAGCTCAGGTCATGGTCCCAGGGTCCTGGGATAGAGCCCCGCATCTGGCTCCCTGCTCAGCGGGAAGCCTGCTTCCCCCTCTCCCACTCCCCCTGTTTGTGTTCCCTCTCTCGCTGTGTCTCTCTCTGTCAAATAAATAAATAAAATCTTTTAAAAAATAAAATAAAAAAATTATACATCAAATTAGCAAATTATTAAGTAAAACAGGTTTTTTCATACCTTGACCAAGATATTTTCATAAAAATCTGGAAGGCCAATTTTAAACTTAGAATTCTTCGATTCCTCAGGTTTCTATTCTAGAATATGGCAGTGTGAGGAGGGCTGGTCCTCAGCCCCCAGCGTGCTGTTTTTATCTCTTTCTCTTTACCTTGTATTCCTCCTGTTTTTTCAGGGGCCTTGCATACATGTGAAGCATTCTAGTTTACAAATCCAAACTTCTGCCAACCCTCCCAAGAAGCAGCTGTGGCTAGATATCTGCATTGGGTATATTCAAACAGAAATTGTTTTGAAAGTTCTTTTGCCCAAAATTATAGAAATTTCAAGTTAACACTTAGAAATACTTGCCTTAACCAAGATGATTCTTTCCACTTTACTTTTTCTCATTCCTGTGTCATGTAATATTTAAAACGATGGTGTATGATATCTCTTGGCAGATACATCCCCAGATGAAGAAAATGAAGTTCAGGGATGTCAACATTCAGAAGTTTTAAAAAGTCATAGGTTAAGAAAATAATACATTTACCACAAGTCTCCAAGGGAAAGCCAATATCAATATTGGGACATTAGCAAGAGGATTTTTGTTCCTAAAATACTATTAGGAACAATTACCAAGCCTAAGGTACAACTGAGGGAAAAGCTAATCAAACAAACTTTGAAAGATATTTTACAATGAATATTTATTAGTCAATTTTAAGATTGCGAACAAGGTATGGTCTATTACAGACATTCTTTGTCAATATTTTATGACTATGCTGAAATGTCCTGGGAGAACCTGGGGAGAAAGTGGAAATGAAATTGCTTTCTGGGAACTAAACTGTGAAGTCAACACATAGTAGAGATCTGCAAAGTTGTCTTAAAGAGAAAGATTGGCTTCCTGAATTGCAAAACTAAACAATCTAATTGAATGTAGTAAAATATCCAAAGAAAGAATACGCCTATCAGAAAGAAGTCAGAAATGAAGTATAGAAAAGAGAGGGTCCCAGAACTGAGTTGACTGTGTCAATATAAATATAGTCTGAGGAAAAAAGATGCCTTTTTGAACAAATCTTTAATATTCCTATCTCATTGGAAAGGCCATCCCTAAAGTGGGTATGTACATGTCAGGCCGTCTTATCCTGCTATTATATATTTATATCATTTAGCTATCTCTCTTTGCTCTAACTCAGTTCTCTCCAGGCCTTCTTCTGATAAAGAATTTGTTTCCTGGACGCCTGGGTGGCTCAGTTGGTTAAGCGACTGCCTTCGGCTCAGGTCATGATCCTGGAGTCCCTGGATCGAGTCCCGCATCGGGCTCCCTGCTCGGCAGGGAGTCTGCTTCTCCCTCTGACCCTCCCCCCTCTCATGTGCTCTCTCTCATTCTCTCTCAAATAAATAAATAAAACCTTTAAAAAATAAAAAAATAAAAAAATAAAAAGAATTTGTTTCCTGTGTAGAACAGTCTACCCGGCTGATTAGGTCTGCCGGAATGATACAGATTATGTGACGATGATTTTGTTTTTGTTATATATCAATCAAGAGGCATTGTAGTGTGGATATGAGACTGCGAATTCTCTGCCCAGACTTCTTACTAACAGAACCCTGATAGTTTCGTGATATTCCCAGTTGAACCAAATAAGCAAACAAAAACTACATTTTCCAGCCTCTCTTGCAGGATACTGAGGCTGAAAAAAAAACAGAAAAATCAGAGGCTCTCGGGACAGTGCTAATGTGGAGTTGTCACACCTCTCCTAAACGACTTACCTCTGAACATTTTGTTATATGAAAAAAACAAAACAAGCAACCATCTCCTTTGGATAAGCCACTGTAGAGTCTGTGTTGCCTACACCCAAATACAATCCTAAGTGACAAACTAAGTCTTATAATCAGCCTTTGAAAAACTGTTGTCATAAAGTTGAGGATGGCAAAGTAATTAAGTCAACAAGTAATAATCAAGTGCGTACTGTGTGTAAAGTTCTTGGCAGACACTGGTACATTAACCAGCACTGTTCCTGATCTAATTGCCCGTACGGTAAGGATTTAGAGAGGGGACGGGGAAAGTGAGAATAAACAAGTATAAGTAAAAACTGGCATTATAATAAATACCTGAAGGAAATAAACAGAGTGAACTCATAGGCAAAGCAAGGTAGAAAGCATTTACCTAGGGTGAACAAATGCACTTTTAGAACAAAAATGGAATAAACGGAGCATGAGCTTAGCAAGGAGCAGCTTCGAGGGGTGTAGAATAGCATGTCAAATCCACCTGGGAATGCCATTTTGTGAGGCCTCCTGGTTTCGCCACCAGACGTCTGCTGTCACTCTAATCTTGTCCTTTTGCATGACTTCTTAAAATGTCTTAAACAGAGTGGATAGAAGAGGTTTGCTAGGCTTTTGCAGAATTAGGAATAAACCTCACACTTGTTTCATTTTCCTCTTCCAGTCACCCTTGCATGGGAATTTATTATCAATTCATTAAGATTATCTCCACTTTCTCTTACACAACTATGGCTTTACCTTTGTGCATCCCAGTCTTTCAATTTCAAAACCTTTCCTGAAAATGAATTCTAGCAGAGTGCTCTAAGGCTGTAATTATTCTTCCAAAATAAAAATGCTTTATTGGATGAGGTCTATTTTTCAGTGATTCTCTCTACACCACCAAAGTGTATGAAGCCTTATTTCACAATATTTACAGGAAAAAAGTACCAGTGACTAGGTATAGCCATATATCTGAATCATAACATGTATTCTTGTAATTTAAGGCAGTACCAGAACCTAGAGTGAGATTTCTACTGAAGAAAATCTGAAATACCCCTTTCTAAAAGTCCTTGAAAAAAATTAGTTGCAATTAAAAATTCTATCCAGATCTGGGGTTCTCAAACTTTTCCACAATAGGGTCATTTTCTTCATGTGAAATTGTGTCTGAAGGGATGGCTAAGAAGTGTGGGAGGCGATAAGAGTAATGTGTTCCAGGATTTGATGCTTCATGGGAATAGGACATAGAACTGTTATTCTCTGTTTATCCCCCTCTCGCTGGAAATTCTATTGGGACACAAGCAGATCCTGAAGAACATAGGATTGACCGTAGAAACATCTACACTTTTCAGATTTCAGATCTATCACTTTTTGGCTTTGTCTAACCTTTTCAAGTTACCATTCTGAGACTCTGAGAGGAATTGAATAATAATTTTTCAGTGTGAGAATTTAATTAGATAATTCATTTCCACAACAGCAGGAGGGATGGTCATGGCATAGAAATGCTTATTATCTATTATTTTAAACATTTTACTTTCTAATCACTGCTTCTTTTCCTGCAACTCTCTCACTCCATGTTTTTACACAGTCTTGTATTTTTTATCAGACAGTTCCTAACCTCTACACTTTCTCCCTATCAGTTACCTTGTACTTTTACTTCCTTCATAGTCATCTTTAACATCATGGTCAAATTTCATTCAGTCTCTTGCTAATCTCCCAGTTCTTCACTGGGTAAAACCCCAAGTCTCCATAAATCCAGCTATGTGCTTCTGCACCCTCATTGAGACTGTGGAAAGCTGTTACAGAAAATTCCAGACTGAAGCTTGTGTCACTATGGAAGAATGATTCCTACCTTCGTTTGGATCCTCAGTACTTCCTCAATACTCAATGTATCCAAATCATCTCTCCTATCATTTATGGAAGAGGTTGCAATATATTCCAACCCTCTGAATGTCCCAGGCTAGTGAACACCCAACATACATGGTCAGCTGGTACCTCGCATAGAAAAAAAGTGATAGGATGAAACTTTTGTGACCTTCTGCTGTTTAATTTCTGATTGTATCCACACCCATCCTTTGCTCTTCTCCTCCTATCTACCATCTTATCTAAAGCGTATTCTTCTCTCTGTGTGCAGGATTCTGTTTTTTTCTGCCTCTTCAAGAATGCATTTCATAAATTATTCTTTTTCCTTTGCTCTCTCTTTCTTCAACTAAAATGTCTTTCTGTCTCAAAGTTTCAGCCACTGGATTTAAAGGTTGATATATTCACTTCTATCTTCAAAAGGAAAAGCAACAACAATAAACAAGCAAACCAAGGTCTACTATTTAATCACACATTCCCAGCCACATACCAGCCTTTCTCTCCTCTCTTTCACTAGAAAGTTGTATATGTTCACTGTACCTATTTCTTCAAATCTCCATCATTCCCCAAGCTACTGCTCTCCACCCTCTTTGTCCACTATTCCACTTAACCTACTATCTCCAAGGTGACCAATGCCACCCTTGTTTCTATATCTAGAGCCACCTTCCCACCCACATCTCACTTGAAGTCTTCAGTATTTGGCAATATTGATTATGCTTTCTTGAACAGTTTCTTTTCTTTTGGAGTTCCACGTACTGGATGACAGCTTGAGCACAAGAATCTAGCTTACTTCCAAACTTTTCGTGGACTTATAAGAAATTTCATGAAAATAGAAGGTATAGTTACAATGATTATAAAGAAATAATTTATGCCAGTAATGGATCAGAAACTTTATGAAAAGCAGACAGCATATAATTTATATGAAATATACCGCAGACATCAGAAATAAGCCAGGACTTCCCAAGGAGGTCTAGGGATGCTCCAGCTACACAGTCAACAAATGCAAAGACCATTGGGAATCAACCAGGTACTTTATTAAGTAAACACCTTTAGAATACCTGAGACAGATGCTTTTCTTCCCTTCTTCCCTTTTCCTGTTGTAAACCAAGTATGTAGCAACTGGGGTTTTTGACATCAACGATGAATACTGAGAATTCTTCTCTAAACACAGAAAAGGTTCTACCTGAGCATAGGTACTAGTGACTATTAGAGGATGAGAAAAAAGTATTACAGAGCTTAACGGTACCCTAGACCAGGAGTTGGCAAAGGTTTTTAACAAAGGACCACATAGTAAATATTTTAGGCTATGAGAGCCTTTGGTGAAAGCAGCCATGGACACTCCACAAACAAATGAACATGGCTTGTGTTCTGATAAATTTTTATGTATGTCAACTCCTGCTCTAAATCAACCCCACTCCCCCACACCCAGAACAAGGAGAACAATAAAACTATATATAATTTCATCTAGTAGGGAAAGGATTTTCTCCACTGCCAAATTGCTTATTCCTTACTCTGGCAAGTGTAGATGTCTGACTTCCTGTTTCTTATCTGTACAACTTAGGGGACAATTAACTGTTAACATGTCCAAATATATATATAAAAATTGCAGTTGGTCTTCCAATTCAAGAAAAAGATCACTTAGAAGAGTCTTACACAGCTGGTGAGAAAACAAATTTTACCCACATCTAGTAGCTAACCTAGTACTTAATTTATATTTACGAATGGACAGCAGGCCATGTGACATCTGAGAAAAGTCAACATCATGAAAGAGAAGAACCAAGGTAAACTAAAAGAAAAACCAGCCCTGGAGGATTAGACATCATTCAGAGAACAAAAGAAATCTTAAAGACAATTTTAATTGTCCTTGGTATAAATTGCATCTATTGGAAACATCAGTTACAAATTCTTTTTTAAAATGTGGAAATAAAAAGACGGTCAAATCTGAATGGTAAAAATGGACATAGTTCAGGTGTACAACTAGAAGAAATTATCCCAAACAAGAACAAGTTATCTGAAAGAGAATTCAAGGAAATCTGAAAGAATTCAGGCAAAAAAGAAACAGAAGTGAAAGTTAAGGTCCACGAAAACGAAATCAGGAAAGTCCAGTGCATTTCTAAAAGAAGTGTTAGAAAGAAAATAGACGGGTGCCTGGGTGGCTCAGTTGGTTGGGCGACTGCCTTCGGCTCAGGTCATGATCCTGGAGTCCCGGGATCGAGTCCCGCTTCGGGCTCCCTGCTCGGCAGGGAGTCTGCTTCTCCCTCTGACCCTCCTGCCTCTCATGCTCTCTGTCTCTCATTCGCTCTCTCAAATAAATAAATAAAATCTTAAAAAAAAAAAGAAAGAAAATAGACACTGATTTGCCTTTTCTGATGTTCTGAATATATGGGTTAAAGAAAGTTTTTAATTGCTGAGTAAGATTGGTGAAAAGAACCAAAACAGTAAAATTTTAGAATATCAAAGTTAAAGAGGAAATCCTAAAATCATTCAGAAAGAAACTAAACAAAGTAATTATGTTAAATTATGTTGATTTCAAAGACTCGGCACTGAAAAAGACATCAGACTTTTCATCAGAAACATTGGACTCTACAACAATCCCTTCCTAAGTCTGAGAAAAAATGTTTTGAACTTAAGAGTTCTGTATCTAGTATGTTATCAATCAAATGTGAGGGTAAAATACACACTTTTTCATATACAGAGAAACTCATAAACTTTACTATGCATGTTTACTTATTAAAAAAATTACTTGAAGATGTTTTTCAGAAAATAAAAGGAAATCCCTCCCATCTACCCCAAAAGGGGAACAATATAGAATATGAAAATAGTCTCGTAAAGAAGATGAGAAGGAAGCTAGAAACAAGAGTTTAAATGACATCATCTTTCATCTTTATGGGTCCAATCCCACTTTTTGATTTCTATAACACATAATGTGTACATAATCTTACAAATTACATTCTTTACAATGGTTAAACATTTTTAGTATTAAGCTAAACAAATAAAGAAAATTCTCTTTAGCATTTATATTTACAGAAGAGAATGCCAAAGTCATAAGCCTTAACAATATACCACTGTAATTTCTACCTAAAATTTTTGAGAAATGGAAGAAACAATGGACAGAGGCTACGTATTTAATTTCCATTTTTTTTTTAAGATTTTATTTATTTATTTGAGAGAGAGAGTGAGAGAGAGAAAGAGCACAGGAGGGGGGAGTGGGAGAGGGAGAAGCAGACTCCCTGCTGAGCAGGGTGCCTGAAGTGGCGCTCAATCCCAGGACCCTGGGATCATGACCTGAGCTGAAGGCAGATGCTTAACCGACTGAGCCACCCAGGCACCCCAGGAAAGCCTAGTATTTTTTTTTAAAGATTTTATTTATTTATTTGAGAGAGAGAGAATGAGAGACAGAGAGCATGAGAGGGAGGAGGGTCAGAGGGAGAAGCAGACTCCCTGCTGAGCAGGTAGCCAGATGCGGGACTCGATCCCGGGACTACAGAATCATGACCTGAGCCGAAGGCAGTCGCTTAACCAACTGAGCCACCCAGGCGCCCAATTTCCATTTTTTTTAACCCAGAGGAAAACTAGATAATATTAAAAGTTATAACTAACTCAAGAAATATAGATTACAATCTCTTAAATGAATAAATAAATAAAGCAAACCTTAGAGAAGTTAAAATGATTAACTAACAAATATTTGGATATGGAGCAAGGGAAATGAGAGGTTGCATAAGTTCCCTAAATATTTCATCTTTTATAGGTGGGGAGTAAAACAGATACAAAGTTGATGAATCATGTAATACAATTTTAAGCGTGATATTTAGAAACTTAACCTCCAGAGTTCCTAAAAGGTGAAAAGACTAGTAGTGGTTCTCTCTGGAAGAGAGAAAAAAGGTTTTAAGTTTTTAATTTTATTTTTATTACTTTTTTCACAATGTCCTTGACTTATTTCTATAATAAGCATTTAAATATAAATTTAAATGATTTACTCATGCTATAGTCATAAAATGGAATATGATGCAGCCATTAAGAAGTATAGCATCGATCCCTATGTATTCACAGTGAAATATATCCACAATCTAATAAGTAAAACAAATAAGTTGCAGAATATGGAATATGATCCCCAGTGTGTAAATATGCATAAATATGCATAGAGATGTGTGTATTTATATATACACAGACAATGGCTGATGTAATGCACACCAAAGTGTTATTAATGACTTCCGAGGATTGAGATTGCATTGGTGAAGGAAACAGGATTCATTTTTTTACTTAATGAACATTTTACTGCTTGGATCAGATTATGAGGAACATATATCATTTATACAAGAAAATAAAAGCTATTCCTTTGCTTCCATGACACTACATTTTTTTCTTATTAATTTTCTGTCCATTTTATCTCAGCCTGCTTCATCTTTCAGCTATATTCTGATTATTACACATCTAAATCACCAACCCAGATATCTTCTAGAATTCCAATCTAAAATACTCAACTACAACCAGCTGCATCTACTTGTATGTCTCAAAGCATTTTGAACTCACATTTCCAAAACAAAATTCATGATCTCTTTGTGTTTCCCCTCACTGACCTAAAGTAACCTACATTGTTTAACTTGCCTTTCTTTATGAGTGAGACCTCCAATCCCACCAGATGCCCATAGTACACTTTGAGTTGACATCATTAACCCTCCGTCTTCATGACTGGCCATATCCAATCAATCCCTAATCCTGTCCATTCAATTTTCTGTTATCTCTTGAGTTTATCAAATTTCCTTTCTTCTACAGCTCCACTTTATTTAGGCAAAATGCTTACCACATTTTATATGATCATTCATCATCTGGCCACCGGTTTATTTCTTCAGCCTTATTTCTCATGACTCCTTCCTCTCGTATTCTCTTTCATGAAGGTGGAGCTACATTTATTTCTCTAACATTGGTAAGTCTACTTCCCAGTACTTTGCAAATGTTTTCTGTATTTGAAATTTCTTTCCTCAAGTCCTTCCTTGGCCAACTCCTGATTTAGTCTTCAAGTTAGAAGTTAGATATTCTTCCCAAAGCATCCTGTGCCTGTCCCTGTTTCCTTGTCTTACAGGTATTTATTTATCTATGTTTCTTACTAGGATATTGTATCTCTTTTACTTAAACCAGTGCCGGGTAAATTTTAGACATGCAATAATTTTGTGGTAAGTGCAATAATGAATAAAATATGTCATTCTTCTAGACAGAATCTGAGTTATAGATGGACCAAACAAATGGCAGTTTTATTAATGTTGAATCACTTTACAAATCAACTCATTTCTAAGGACTAACAAGAGAAAACTTGTGTTCATTGAGGAGTTTATTGTGACCCAGCAACCACTGGTGCTTCAAATTTGAAGTACCAAATCAGAGACCAATTTCATTTAAGATTATAGGTGCCCTACCAAGGCCAAATGACCCACCAGCTTCAAGGTACCGCTAGACCACAGGTCACATGACCATATTACCATTACATTCACTATGACCTGTTTTAACGCTCCCTGCTCTAATACTCCCTCTGTTGGCATGCTTAGTTAATGCTTTTGACATGCACAAAGTAGTGGTGCTCACCCCACATTTGATATCATCGATGCACAGAGTTTTGGGGGCACACACTAGTAAAGTGCCACCTTGCTCTGATTGGAGCTCATAGGGAGTTTTCTTGAAATTCCACAGAAAGCTTGCTTGGGCTGGTACACATAGAACTGTGTTAGAAGAAAAGAAAGTGACCCACCACCCTGGTGCTCTCATTTTATGGGAGTTTTTCTCCTAAAATTAGGAGAAAAGTCTCTGAATTTGGAAAAATAGTCTGAACCAGGATATGAGCTAGTAATGGGGTGCAGAGGGTATGAACTGCCTGCCAATTGGAGGCTTTGGGGAAAGTTAAGATCCTACAGCACCCTTTGTTGGGAGAGGAGGAAAATCCTGGTCCCAGCTAGTGCATTGCCGGGCAATGATCATTGCCTGGTGGATCATTCCTTGAACAAGCCTGTCTGTCTTTCCATTAACATTATTGCATTTTTAAAATACCAACAGCAAATAAAGGAAACAAATAATCAGTTTACAATGTATGTGTGTAGAAACACACATATTTATGCATGAGGACAGTTGTGGAAGGATGTGTATCAAACTTCAGTCTTAAAGGCAGCAGAGGGTGGGCTATACGTAATGGTTTCTTTATACATTTACATAAAACTTAAACTTTACTTCCTGGGTGAATCAAAATGCATTTAGAAGTTATTTCTGTATCCATATAATAGTTATTTCTTCTCTGTTCCTATTTTTTTAAGGTTTTATACCTTGGATAATTTTCATTTAGTATTGCATTGAAAAACAAGTGAATGGTTGAAAGGAGAAAAAAATAACATGAATAGTAATCATATGTCTTTAATGTAACCTAAAAAGATAACAGATTATTGATCCTGAGTGATTCAAGTCCTGACCTGAATGCCCTTTCTGTTTGCAAATGCAAATAGGAAATCTATTCTGTTCAATTTTACAGTCCATTCAAGTGAGTTACCTGGCTTAGAACTTCCAACACTTGTTGAGCATCAAAATATGTTTTGGGAAACAAAGATAATTAAAACACTTCCTCCACTCTGAAGGAGCTCCCAAAGAGCTATCTAGTTCATTTGAAAAATCTTTGGAGAACATTTTCCAAGATTGAACTATTTTGAAATCTGAAAACATACTTCTCCTCATACTCATATTTTATCTTTTTAAAAATTGTAAATCAAGACACCTAAAACTCAAAGAGAATGTGTGTTTGGAATGGAGAGGGCAACACATAGAGGATGATGATGATTCTTTACTTCTGATCTGTGTCTATGGAAAAATGAGAGGGTGGTCTGTTTATGTCCCCACCTCTCAATTTCTTCACTTAGTTCTGTCCAAGTATCCTCTGTGATTGATGACACAGGATTAGAACATGACTACGAGGAAACCAAGAGGAATAAAAATATAACACTTGACTTTTAAAATTCAATTTTAGGGTCTTAGAGATGCAAATAAATTAATTTGGCCTTCTGTTTGGCAGATCCTGAATCACTTGTATCTGAGCTTCATGCTATAAAGCATATTTATTATCTCTTCCTTTTGTATTTGTTTGGTAATGCCATGTTTTGTTCAATGTTAAATGTTCTATGTTTTCACTTGGGTCCCAACCTTGTAACAATAGGCTCTCGATCTGATCAGCAAAGGAGATGGGTGTTTTTACATTGCAATGGACATGCTGTGGTATCTGTTGGAGACTCTTGGATTTCAAAGTATAATAAAGTGAAAGTGGAAAGCATTATTTTCTATACTTAAATATGATTGGGGGTTGAATGAGCAATTTTCATTTTCATCTAACCGATTTGGACATGATGATTATCATTTACCTTTGTGGTAGAAGAAGCTCCTTTTATTACCACAGAAAATGATTTGGAGTTTGAAGCCAACACTGTATGAGACAGAAAAGTAATGGAGATAGCTTATTGCAGATATCGTCTTTATTGTCATTTAAACTGTGGATATAAAATAATTTTGAAAATTTTGGAAGAGACAAATGATGGGAGAAAGAAGTTATTAGAAAGAGAGGCTGTTCATGTCTCTGATTCTAAGAGATTGGTGGGAATGTTATTTATGGAAGAATTTGAGGGCCTAACTGTGTCTTTAAAGGAGAGATCATAGGAAATTATTTACTTTAAGAGGAATCACCAAGCCTGAAATTCAGATCTATATGAAGATAATACAAGGGAATGAGAAATGGGAGGTATGGAAGTGTGTGAAAGATGAGTACAGAACCACTCTGCTTGGGAAAACTGATGATGTGATCTGTGCTTAACATTCCAGGCACTGGGGAGGAAATGAGCTTATCTGTGCTAATCTTTTCTAGTTGACTTTTTATAATTACAAAAATATGCACATGCAAGCAAAATAAAACAAATTCCCTACAATATCAAGACTGACCAAACTGAAAGATTTGGCTCAGTTGGTAAAGCATCCAACTTTTATGATTTTGGCTCAAGTCATGATCTCAGGGTTGTGAGATCAAGCCCCGTGTCGGGCTCTGTGCTGGGTGTGGAGCCTGCTTAAGATTCTCTCTCTCTCCCTCTCCCTTTACCCCTCCCCCCTAAAAAAAAACTGAAAGATTTTCAGAAATTAAAATAGGATTTATAACTGAAATGTGTCTTAATCACATCTACAATGTGTCTGTGCACTGACAGTAACTAATTGTTTCGGGATCACCGTTCCTTATTGTGCAACTAATTTAAACATTGAGAGTTTAAATTTTCTATGGTAAAATATAAAGCATATAATAGTGAAGAGGTAGTTTAGTTTTTTCCTCTGAAAGTAATTTAACCAGCAATATTAATGGTTTTAGAGCATATCCGGAAACATTAGGTCTTATTTTGCTGAATATGTATAAAAGATTTGTATTTTTATTCTCATTTTAAATATTTTGATTATTTCATAAAACACTAAGTTGCCTTTTTTATTATAGCACTAAAAATTATTGAATTCAACATCACTTCAGTGCACTTAGTGTCTCTTGGTCTAGAAATTATGTACTAAGGATGCTTTTATATTCAAAGCTAGATTATTCACAAAGTCTCCATTACACAAGCAGCATCTATACTATCAATCTATTTATTTCATCGGGCTACATATAACTAAGTTTCAAATTGATCTCTAAAACGTCAAGTGTTTCTAAGTGGTACATATAAACAAAAAAGATTTTATTTCTTCTCAATTGGATCTAATTTAGTAATACCAGGCCCTATGCTTTTAAGGAATATACAATTTTTTTCTCTTTTTCTTTTTGAAGGCTCTCTCCAAGGGTTTAGAAGTCTCAAAATGATACAAATCTTATTTGGATTGCCTCCAAAGATTCAGTATTCTGTTAGGCAACTGTTCTTCACATTGCTATCGTTTTAATAGATGTGGTTATTGGATAACTCTATTTGAAATATCAGATGTTGAGAATGGGAAAAGAAGATTATGGGTCTTGTGAAACTTATCTAACTTTTTGAAAGTCATAATTAGCTCCATTTTATCCCAGTTATATAGTCCAGTAGCATGAGTTGCTTAATATTTTATGAGTAAGAGAATGAGATATAGCTGAAAGATTATACTGGATTTCCAGTATATTGTCCATGCTCAGAACAATGTGATTTGTAGGTTTATACAGATTTTCCCTACTATCCAAAAGTAGAGAATTCCTATGAAACCTTTCATAAACTGAAATGTCATAAAGGGAAGGGTATTCCCTGCTTCCCAAAAGTTCATGTTAAGCCATTTCAGTTTTCCAAAAGACCTACATAAGTATCTGTTTTCTTCTTTTTTTTTTTTTACGATTATATTTATTTGAGATAGAGAGAGAATGAAAGCACAAGCAGGGAAGAAGAACAGAGGGAAAGGGAGAAGCAGGCTCCCCACTGAGCAGGGAGCCCAATGCGGGACTCGATCCGAGGACCCTGGGATCATGACCTGAGCCCAAGGCAGACGCTTAACTGACTGAGCCACCCAGGCATCCCAAGTGTCTGTTTTCGATAACCAAAAGAAACCTGGAAAGGACTTTCACTTTTATATAAATACCCATTACTGTACTAATGTAGGTCTTTTTTTTTTTTTTTAAAGATTTTATTTATTTATTTGACAGAGAAAGACACAGCGAGAGAGGGAACACAAACGGGGAGTGGGAGAGGGAGAAGCAGACTCCCTGCCGAGCAGGGAGCCCGATGCGGGACTCGATCCCGGGACTCCAGGATCATGACCTGAGCCGAAAGCAGTCGCTTAACCAACTGAGCCACCCAGGCGCCCCAGGTCTTTTGTAAAAGCAAAGTGGTGTCACACGAACTTTCAGAAAGCAGGGGATGCCTGCATCTTCCAAGATGATTTTAAATTCTGTGAAATATTATTTTTAAGTTATTGTAACCAAGGTAGGTTTGAAATTGAAATTAATTTAAGAGTTCAAATACCTGCTTTTAAATATTAGATGTAAAATTCTTTGGTTTGGTTTATCAAAGATGAGTCAAGGTTATGTACGTTATTTGTCTGAACTGTATTTGTTCAAGATCATTCTTCAATACAATTATGTCCTTTAGATGCTGTATATCAGTAATTGCTGCTCCTGCTCAAACTAGTTATAAGTTTCTATTTGGGGGCAAATTCCTGGAATTTCTAATTTGTAACTGTACTGTGAAAGGTACATGACAGTAATTTAACATTTATTTCTTTTTATTTCATTTAAAAATTGTTTTAGTGTCTTAGTGAATGTCTTTGTTAGTCTGCATTTTTTGTTTTTGTTGATTAGTATATTTATTTTTAGTTTGTGATCTCTTTGATTATTTTTATCTTTAACTTTGTAAGAGAAAACCCTAAAACATTAAATATGTACATAAATGTAAGCATATTTACTCTCATTTAATAGTATATTTATCCTTGTAAATATTACAACCTTATTTAAAAGATGCATCCATAAAATCAAGCTAAAATATATGCAGATTGAATTCCATGATACTATATTATATAGATCCTGACAAAGAATGGATCAAATTGTACATTGTTGGTGTGCCTGGGTGCGTCAGTTGGTTGGGGATGGGACTCTTGGTTTCAGCTGAGGTCATGATCTCCAGGTCCTGAGATCTAGCCTTACAGAGGGCTCTGAGCTCAGCACTGAGTCTGCTAAAGATTCTCTTCCTCCCTCTCTACTCCTCCCCTCATCCCCACATGCTCTCTCAAGGAAAAAATAAATAAAATCTTAAAAAAATAATTTGACATTGTTTTTCCTTACTTCCTCCTCTCCTATTTCTATATGACTCTGCTGATTTATGATTGGTATACAATCTATTAAACCAGGAAAATGAGATTTAAATAATCTTCTTAATGAGTGTCTGAATGTGAAAGAGGTTCTACCTTTTTAGGAAAAAAGGCTTACTGTAATTTAATCTCTACTAAATCTCTACAGATTTAATGAGCACCTGATTGATTGATGGAATGATTGATTATACTATACTAATACATCAGTTGGAAAGTTTTGTTGCTGTATCCATCTATGAGGTATCACATATATTTAAACCTTGTCTTTTTTCATCTTGACCCATGGAAGATTTTATTTAACTTATGAATGTGGATCACCAAAATATATATAAAGGATCACCTGCATATAATGGGAAAATGGTGTATTTACATATAATAGTAAGCTAATATATGAAAAATAGATGGAATATATTTCAGGATATGGAGTTAAGCAATAGTGTCTGTAATAGTGGGCCATATTCCCATGTTTGTAAGTTGCTTAAAGAAGTGATATTAGCCTTTTTATAATTAATGAATCTGTCTTCTGTCTGGGTCTCTAAAATATTTTACACTGAACTTCTACACTATTTTAATTTTATGGATTTTTGACTAGAGATTTTATTTCAGTACATAGATTTATAAGCTATAAGACTATGCATTTTGAAAAAAAAATATGTACACTGGCCTATTTCATGATAATTTCTACTTTGCTCATCATGTCAGTTGATATAATGAAAACCATCGGCTGATATGCAGCTTGATTCAGAGTGTTTTCTCTTGGGGTTTGAAATTTGATTATGCAATTAATTGGAAAATAAATTACAGTGGAAGTAATCTTGTGTTAAACCCAATATTCTATTATTTTTTTTTAAATAAAGGTTCGCATCATGTTTGTAATCTGACATCATAATAGGCAGTATTTTCAACTTTTATTGAAAACATGTGCATCTAATGCTGCGCTATTTTCTAAAAATAATATCACTCTTGAAAATAATGATACATAAACAAATATTAGATGACTTTACAATGTGAGGGTGTTTTGTCATTTCTCATAACACACCAGTTTTACACAAAACAGATATAGATGAGCAAGCTAATTCTACCTCTGTAAGTTTGATTAATTCAGAGTATGATACACAAAGAAAGTATGCAGTTATCATTACTAGAACCTAAACATGGGCTTGGAAGACCTCTTCGCTTTGTCCTAATCTGATCTTCCTCTGAGACAAATAGCTCTACAATATTCCTACCATTCACTCTGGTGAAATTCTTTAGGGGTGGGGACTTCTTAACTGGCTTTGCTAGCTTTTTGATTGGATAACACTTAATAAAATATTCTTCCTTATATTGAGCCCAATTCTATTCCTTTATGACTCTTAATTATTATTTTTGTTTATAGCTACTATGGTTAAATAATTCATCATTTATTTGAAGATGCTGTCAAGTTACTTTCTCAAGTTGAAATGTCCCTGGTACCTTTAACTATTCTTCAGAGCTTTTGGTTTTTCAGACACCATGGCCATTCTGGACTTCGTCTTCTACTGAAGATAATCTTAATTTGTTAATTAAAGGCTTTTTTCTCTGCTTTTCTATCCCGTCCTTCTTTTTTAACTGTCTGTGACAGAGAATGCTAGTTGTTTATTCATATTTACTTTCATTTTTACTAACAGGTCAGTTTTATTGTAAATCCAATAAAAATTCACATTTCTTAGCTCCCTGAGATGGCCATTTACTAATTTCTGGTCAATCACATTTAAGCAGGAAGTGTTGCATATATTTTCCATGAAAATGCCTTTACAACGGGATTGACTCACATGGATGGACCTTTTCTTTTTACCCTTCTTCCTTCTGGCTGTAATTCACAAGCACGAGGTGGATCAGTCATTGTGTGTTGAGACAACAAGCACTTACTAAGAATGGCTGAACAGAAAGATCAAAGGATAGTAGATCTCTGACCTTGTAGAACTGGCATACCATCTTTGAATTGCCTGTCTCTAAATTGGTCTTGATGTGAGAGAAAAAGAATTCACTGACTTGTTTAAGAATTTTTGTTAGGGTTTTTGCTTCATGTAGCCAAATGTATTGAGTTGATGCACCTGTTTAATACATAGCTCTGGAACTAAAGAAGTGTTGAAGGTACAGCCTAATTGGTGATCCTGCCAAAGTATGGACATGGCAATTTTAAGGGTGCATATATGATTGTAAGTGTTAACATTACACTGCATACTTAGGTTACATTTATTTTCTATTACAATTCTCAGGTTGTTTTTTGTTTTTTGTTTTTTACACGAATTACCATCCACCTTTGTCTTCAGTATATGGATATGATTTTTTTAATTGAAAATACAAGGTACATCACAGGGAAGAACACAAGGCTTTTTGAGTCAAACGGGCCTGAATTATCAACATTTCTCTTTTTTTTTTTTAAGATTTATTTATTTATTTTGAGAGAAAGAGGCACAAATGGGGAGAGGGGCAGATGGAGAGGGAGAAGCACACTCCCCGCTGAGCAGGGAACCAGATGTTGAGCTCGATCCCAGCACCCTGGGATCATGACCAGATGCTTAACCAACTCGGCCCCCAGGAGCCCCTCAACCTATTTTTCTTATATTCTTTGCCCTTCATTTTTTGTCATCTGTAAAATAAGGTTAGCAACCATTACTTCATTGACTTCTTGTGAAAGAACAAAAGCTAGTACTGTATAGCAGATAGTAGGCCATTTTTAAAAAGGTATGTGTTTATTGGTCTTTAGCCAGGTTCTAGCCTACCAAGATCTTTGGGAATCTTGACTCTACTCTCTAATATATTATTGTCCCCCAACATTGTATGCCTTGACCATTCGAGGTGAGTATTCCACATGATTCTTCATGTAGATGTGATATTAGATGAATAATGAGTTATTTATAGCAACTTCTTAAACTTTAATACACCAATGAATTACCTGATCATCTTGTTAAAATGCAGTTTCTGATGCATGCGTTCAGGGTGGGGCTGAGAGTTTGCATTTTTACCAAGCCTGAAGGAAATAGCAGTCCATGAATTATACTTTGAATAATAGGGATATGGATAACTTTATAAGTTGGGACTTCCTATTTCAATTTGTGAAAACCAATTTTTTTTAAAAGAAATATTTATTTTGGTCGTATGATCTATGCAGTTGGCAAAGCATGAATTAAGAATTCTTTTTTTTTAAAAGATTTTATTTATTCATTTGAGAGACAATGAGATAGAGAGAGCATGAGAGAGGGGAGGGTCAGAGGGAGAAGCAAACTCCCCGCCGAGCAGGGAGCCCGATGCAGGACTCGATCCCGGGACTCCAGGATCATGACCTGAGCCAAAGGCAGTCGCTCAACCAACTGAGCCACCCAGGCGCCCGAATTAAGAATTCTTGATAAAGACATGTGAAGAAATTTAAAGTATATTAGAAAAAAACAAAGTCTTTGGACCTGCGGAGATATGTATTTTAATATCCACCTTACTAACAATCTGACCTTGGCATGGTTATTTAACAGGCTAGTGAGGATATAATGCTTGACTGATCTAAACATTAAATAATAGTATCATACAAAGAAACAAATAGCATAGTGGTTGTCGCATATTAGAGACCTAACAACTATTACTTCCTTTTTCTCTTTTAAACTGACATTATTTTCCTATCTATTTTATCTTCATTTTCTTTTTATGAGTTTTTGGTTTTATATTTATTATTTCATTCCTTCTACTTTCTTTGGGTTTATTCTTTTTCTTCCCCCCTTTGAGTTTAGTCTTGTATTCTTTATCTACTACTGTGTAAGTTAAATACATAGCTTATTAATTTTTAGCCTTTCCTCTTTTCTAATATAAGCATTTCATTGAATGGATTTCGCTCTAAATGCTATTTTGATATGCAATATTATTATTCCTCTTTAAGTATTTTCTAAACATTTCAAGAAATTATTCTTGTTATTAATCACCAGTTGAATTGCTTCGGGGTCAGAAAATATGATCAGAATATTGTAATAGCAAATCTGAAATTTTTTGAAATTTGGTTTATGATAAAGGTAAAGGCCAGGTTTTATAAATGTCCAACGTGCTTGAAAAACTTGAAAACATCCAGGGACACCTGGGTGGCTCAGTGGGTTAAGCATCTGCCTTCGGCTCAGGTCATGATCCCAGGGTCCTGGGATCGAGTCCCACATCGGGCTCCTTGCTCAGCAGGGAGCCTGCTTCTCCCTCTGCCTGCCACTCTCCCTGCTTGTGCTATCTCTCTCTCTGACAAATAAATAAAAATTAACAAAACAAAACAAAACAAAAAACTTGAAAACATCCACATTTTCCACTTTGGGATGAAGAGTTATAAACATACACACATATATTAAGTCAGTCATGTTAATTGTATTATTCAGATCTTTTACCAGCATTACTGACTTGTTGAATTGTTTCTTTCTGCTTGATCAATTATTAATTCAGGGAAATATAAAATCATCTAGTGTGACAATAGGTTTGTCTGTTTTTCCTTATTCCTTTGTCAATTTTTTAAAAATATATTTTGATACTGTGTGCATAGAAATTTGGAAATAATACACTGGTGAATTTAACTGTTCAATCATCATGAAGTGAGTCTCTTTATCTCTGATAATGCCTTTTCCATTAAAATTTAATATTAACATAGCTGCACCTTCTTGGTTTTTACATGTCTATTTTGTTTTTTTTAAATATCCTTTTATTTTCTGTATTTGAGTCATTGAATTTAGGATTTTTTTAAATAATCGGTAAATAGCCAGATTTGACTATTCCAAATTATAATCTTCATCTTTTACCTTAAAAGTGTATTCCATTTATAATAGCTTGGTATTTTAAAGATTTATTTCTATCACATATTTTGTTAATTATATGTGTGCTTTTTTTTTTTTTTTGCTCCTCTAGCACTGATTTTTTTAAAAGATTTATTTATTTATTTGAGAGAGAGAGTGTGTGTGAGCCAGGCTGGAGGGGGGGAGCAGAGGGAGAGGGAAAGAAGCAGACTCCCAGCTGAGCATGGAGACTGACATGGGCCTTGATCTCACAATCCTGAGATCACAATCTGAGCCAAAACCAAGAGTTGGATGCTCAACCAACTGAGCCAAGCAGGCGCCGCATAGCATTGTTTTTTTTTTTTTTAATTAATTTTTTTCTTTCTTGTAGATTGCAATATATATATATATATATATATATACTCTGTTCTGTTTTTTATGTGTTTGTTCTAGTTATGTTAATATGAATATTTAATTGAATAAACCATATGTTTGATCAACTGAGCATTTAAAAAACATACCATAAAAGTAGTTAGGGTTGGTTTTGTTTTTTGTTGTTGTTGTTGTTGTTAATTATTACATATGATCGCATTTTCTCTTGTTTCATTTGGATTCCAAAATTGATTATTCTTTTCCGCAATCTTTTACTAAAATACCTCAAATAAGTTTTCATTTAAAAAGAGATGGTGGGGTGCCTGGATGGCTCAGTCATTAAGCAACTGCCTTCGGCTCAGGTCATGGTCCCAGGGTCCTGGGATCGAGCCCCGCATCGGGCTCCCTGCTCTGCGAGGAGTCTGCTTCTCCCTCTCCCACCCCCCCTCCCGCTTGTATTCCCTCTCTTGCTGTCTCTCTCTCTCTGTCTGTCAAATAAATAAATAGAATCTTAAACAAAAGAGAGAGATGGCAATATGGAGAATAATTTTCTCATATAATATGTATAATATGAATATAAGCTTTTTTCTGATATCATGTTTGGAATTAGATTTAGTTTGAAAGGTGCTCTACATTTACTATTATCTTATATTTCTACAATAAAAATCATGATTAGAAAGCAGAAACAGAAACTGTGCTTCTAATAAGTACCAGACCTTTGGAGGACTATAATCTCTTCTAATTTACACATAAGTAGGAAAATTTAATTATAATCTAAAACAATGTGTTACTCTACACCTCCATAGGTCATTTTAGACAATTCTGAATTTCCATTACATATTAAAAATAGAGTCAGCTTTTCCTTTAATTACCCAGTAAGTTTTTATGCAAGAAGAAAGGAGCACACAATAGTTTGCTGTCTTACTTTAAACTTTTAGTGGAAATATTCTGGAGTTTCATTATTTGAGAATGCTGCTACATGGAAGAAGAACTTGTAGACAGTAAAGCATGATAACATAACCACTTTTTAAAGAGAAATAGGAAGAGTGTTTCTTTGAAGATGAGACTGAGAAGATCCTTGCAAACATCTGTTCCACTGTTAGATAAGGATTTTAGCAGTGCATATCTTTAGGTGATGCAGATATTTAGCTTTTTAATATTCTTTGTCACACTTTTTAAATCTTTTAAGCTTCCACAGCATGTATTCACTTCTGTAATGGGAAAAAAAATGATATTTAGCTAATCTACATTAAAATAAATTACAGTGATGTTTATGTTTCCAACCTAGCTGCATGGCAATTTTCAAAGAGGCTTGGAGTAATAAGTAGATTTTATTGCCGTTGGAAACTTGCAATTAATTTGTTTGCAACTGTATGTATTTTATCATGTTTTCACCTTTGCAGTCTGTCTATTTACAGGAGATAAATGGCCTTTTCAAAGGTTTCATTCACTCGTTACTTCATTTGCTGTCATTTAATTAATATTTATTTCATATTTAACTTCTGTGCTGTCGTTCTGTTCTTTTGAATCTAATGAGGATTATCCAAACCAGAAATGGTGTCACCTGTCTTTAAGAAGGTGGCATTTTGTCACTTGGATACAGACTGAGTGGGTATGAACTCTAAACTGATAGCTATTCTCAATACTTTAATAAAAGTTCAGTCAGTTGAGGGAGTTTGTTTCACACTGTGACTGTCAGGATGACTCTCAGGAAGCAAGTTACAGGAAGGTTCTGCAAGGAGCTATTTCCTATTGTTTCTGTGGACCTGTTAGCTCTTCCCCTGAGGTGATTTTAATACATACTTATACTTATTGCTGCTAAAACAAAAAAATGTAGGGAAAGCCAGTGGTGGTGATGATATTTTCCCTCCCCTCCCCCTAATTCATTTTAGTTAATTTTATCTTACAAAAAAAAAAAAAAGAGGAGGGCAGCTCATTAGTGTGTCAGCATTCTGTGAGGAAAAGTAGAGACTGCCATTTCCTGCAGGAATCCGGATCCATTTGGTGTGATATGTATAACTGAAACATGTCATCTTCTAATTCCCAAACCAAGGAAGCCCTGATGGACTAGTTGTGGGAGACGAAGGGGGGTCTTCAGTGTCAGTGGACCTGGAAGGACTACTGTGAATTCTCTTCTGAGCACAGAAAAAGAAAGAGAAACTTAGGGTCCGGCATCCTTTAATTATTTATGCAGCATCTTTTTGTATATATTCTTGTATGCACATCTTCTTGTGTATATTTTCCATTACAACTTCCATTTCTGTTTTCTTGAATACTGACATACTCTGTACCAGACACTGTGTTCCTTGTGAAAGGAAAGAGATAAATTAGACGGTTACTGACTCCACCAAGTTTAGTCTAGTGCAGGCTCAGATATGGATACACCAATTGTCATATGTACAATAAAAGGATGTTGGGTCCACTGTCTACTTTTAAAGCCACGACAGACCTCTAATTACCAGAGGTAAAATTCCATGGAGAACCATAGATACTCGTCGTGTGGAAGTACTTGGAAGTGTTAGAAAGGCATTGCACAAGTGTTGTGTCCCATGGACGTCTTAAATTTACCATGGAGGATTGTTTACGTCTAGAAAATAAACATTTTCTCTTGGATTATAAAGAGTCCAATATATGCCATATTCTTCCTGAGGATCTTGGAAAGCTCTTTCTGGGGAGAAGCAGGTATGGTATTCTACTTAAATATTATTAAAAAAACACAATCTTTATTGAAGATGCTTCTATGATAGCCATAAGGGGAGCATTATATTTTTTAATTAAAAAGTTATGTTTTGAGAGCAGTTTTAGATTCACAGCGAAATTGAGGGGAAAGTATAGAGATTTACCATTAACTCCCACCCCGATACATGCAAAGCCTCCCCCACTATCAACATCCCCCATAGAGCAGCGATCTGTTACAAATGAACCAATCTTGACACATCCTTATCACCCAGAGTCGATTCTTTACATTATGGTTCAGTCTTACTGTTGTACATTCTTTAGGTTTGGAAAAAATGGATAATGGCATGTTACCTTCATGATGGTATCAGACAGAATATTTCCACTGCCCTAAAAATCCTCTGTGCTCTACCTCTTCACCCCTCCCTCCCAAACCTCCGGCAACCACTGGTCTTTTTTACCATCTCCATAGTTTAACTTATTCCACAAGGTCGTATAATTAGAATCATATAGTACATAGCTTTTTCAGATGGCTTCTCTCACTTACAAATATGCATTTAAAGTTCCTTAATGTATTTTCACAACTTGGTAGCTTATTTCTTTTAGTGCCAAATAATATATTCCATTGTCCGATGTAACACAGCTTATTTATGCATTCACCTACTGAGGAATGTCTTAGTTGCTTCCAAGTATTAGCAGTTATGCAAAGTTGCTATAAATATCTGTGTGCAGGTTTCTTGTGGACATAAGTTTTCAACTCCACTGACTAAATTCCAAGAGTGTGATTGTTGGATGATATGGTTAAGAGTATGTTTAATTTTGTAAGGAACCACCAAACTGTCTTCCAAAGTGGTTCTACTAATTTTCACTCCTGCCAGCAATGAATGAGAGTTCCTGTTGCTCTGCATCCTCACCAGCATTTGGTGTTGTCAGTGTTCCAGATTTTGGTCATCCTAATAGGGGACATTATTTTTTAAAGATGTGTTAAAGTACAAGGTAATGGTAAATTAGTGTTTGCCTTAAAAGAAGAAACCATACATATATACTATATCTTCCTGATCCTAAGTTGCTGTTTAATTAATAGTTTATGAGAGGAAAAAAAAGAAGAATACGATATTAAATGAAGACATCTATTTAAATACAAAAAATGTGCATCTTAGAAATAAGGAATCATGGGCGCCTGGGTGGCTCAGTCAGTTAAGCGTCTGCCTTCAGCTCAGGTCATGATCCCAGGGTCCTGGGATCAAGTCCCACATTCGTCTCCCTACTCAGCGGGAAGCCTGCTTCTCCCTCTCCCACTCCCCCTGCTTGTGTTCCGTCTCTCGCTGTCTCTCTGTCTGTTGAAAAATAAATAAAATCTTTAAAAAAAAAAAAAGAAGGAAGGAATCATGTTATGTAAAAAAAAAAAGGCACAAAAGCAATAAAAAATATAACCATTTGCAATGTAAATTGAAATTTTAAATGGCCAAATTATTTTTATAATTTTGTTGGAAATATTACTATTAAGCTATTTTAATTTAATTTGTTTTGTTTACTGAATTATACTTATTTGTGAAATGCTTTAGGTTTTCCTGTATTATTTTGAATTATATTTCAACTTAGGACTTCACATTGGTAACATGCTTTACATGTGTTAGTGTTTCAGTTGAATTATTGAACGCTTTATTTGGGCTTTTATATCAACCCAGTGCTTAGCACATAGATATGCCAAGAATATTTGTGAAAGTACACTGCTTCAGTAGCATTAAATATACTCTTTAAGATGTGTAGTGTTAATTTGGAGAACCTAAAGTAGTATGTCTTACTGATGTAAAAGAAAATGGAAAGGGGCCATTTTCCACTACCTAATGGACTATTTCAGATTATGTTTCACACACCTTGGACTGGGTGACCCTGCAGATAGAATAATCTTTGGGTTCTCGGGGTGCCTGGGTGGCTCAGTCATTAAGCGTCTGCCTTCAGCTCAGGTCATGATCCCAGGGTCCTGGGATCGAGCCCTGCATCAGGCTCACTGCTCCGTGGGAGGCCTGCTTCTCCCTCTCCCACTCCCCCTGCTTGTGTTCCCTCTCTCGCTCTCTGTCAAATAAATAAATAAAATCTTAAAAAAAAAAAAACTTTGGGTTCTCATTCTTCTTGAAATTTTAGAGGTAATTTGTTTCCTTTAATTTTAGCTTATCACTGTAGGAAATATTTTTTTTAATTTTCAGAAAATCATAGAAACTAAAGATTGAAAAAAGAAGCAAAAACCCAGCTTTCTGATGTCTTTATGAGAATTCAGGGAAAAAAATATTAGTAGGGCTTATGCGATATGATCCATCACAGTGTGATTATAATTTTGTGAACATGTTAAAGGTCAACAAAATCATATACAGATTATATTGGTATCTGAGATATTCTTTTTTTAACAAATAGAACTGATTTATAAATTCTGATGTTCCATAAGTCATTAATATAAAGATTGAAACTTATTATAATAGCATTATTGATGATTTTTTAATCCCTAATCCTGTTCACAAATGGCTAATTAACCCATGTGGATAAGAGTTGGGAATCAAACTAAGGAAAATCATTATTGATGGCCAGGCAGTTAAGGGCGGGAGTGGGTAGGTTAGTTTCAATTATCTGGGGATTTACACAATTTTAAAGTTATCCACTAAAGGACTGGGCTAAATATTTTTAAAAATAAAAACTGTTAAAATTGAATTAATAATTGGTGAATCACCAATATTAATAATTACACATCAAAATAAAGGAAAGGTAATGGTTATATGAAAATCTAAAGAGTGTAAATATACCCAGCTACAAATAAAATACATACTTATTTGCAACATTTAAGAAATTTAAATTTTCCCTTTGCTTTCCTTCCCTTTCCCAGAAACTGTCAATTAAATGAGAATGAGTTCAAAAGACCTGACAGGAGGGCTTTCCTGGGCCTCATATATAAGAGCTATTGAACCCAGGCCAAAGCTAAGATTGCCAGCATCTTAGTTCTAGAAGGCCCCACTAGAGAACATGTGTATGGCCTACTTTTTCTGTCTTGGATAGCCTTTTATCCCCTCTTGTCCTAGAACATTTTGTCTCCCCTTTCCCTAGTTCTGTGGTGTTTTCACTGAGTTGCCTTGGCATTAAGACTCAGTGGACATGTTTCAGGATTTTGCCAGAGAAAAGTGGAGCCTTAAACATGAAGGGTTCTGGTTTCTCATTCTGCTTTTAACAAACCAGCTCCTTTCATCTGTTCTGTGTATTGGGCCTGGCATAAGATTAAGTTAGGGAAGCAAGTCCAACTTAAAAAAAAAAAAAGTAAGTTCGAAAACTTGTGCACAAATTAATATATAGGATGTTATGGGGAATCAGTATCCTTCCCTTCTATTGATGATGGTGTTTGGTGAGAACCCAGGTAAAACCTCAGGGACACATTGTCAAGAAAATCAGGCCCCATCAGGAAACTATCAGTATTCATGAATAGGTGCTCTATATCACATTGAGCCAATGCTTTTAGAAATCAAAACTAGATAATCTCATCAGTTTCCATGGTGCTGAAGGGTGATAAGGAAATGAATTTGAACTAAATGCCATGAGAAAAGAATAGATTTTAAGAAAATATTTTCTTATTACAATGAGAAAATCTGGTTTTGATTTATAAGAGCCTTAGTCAGAATGTGTTCCTGTATCATGATCTTGCCAGTGCTTTGATGACTCATAGGTACCAGTGGGCAAGTGAGATATATAAAATCTAAGCTTCTAAGTGTCAGACTGGCTTCCTTCTTTCCTATATTCCCACAGGACTGCAGGGACCCAAATGTACTAGGTGGAGGGATGTTGTTAAGGAGTTATGTGATTGTTTATTTTCCCACCTCTATATTTATATGGAACTTACATATGTCAAATCATTTCTTTGATTTATCTCCACAATCACATGATATCATTTACATCATAATTTTTCTGAAAATCAGCTTCACTAAACTATGGCCAGCCATGAGCATTATCCCTTGTCAATTTTTTTTAAAGATGTTATTTATTTATTTGAGAGAGAGAAAGAGAGAGAGAGAGAGATGAGAGGGGGGAGGATCAGAGGGAGAATCAGACTCCCCACTAAGCGGGGAGCCCGGTGCGGGACTCGATCCCGGGACTCCAGGATCATGACCTGAGCCGAAGGCAGTCGCTTAACCAACTGAGCCACCCAGGCGCCCTATCCCTTGTCAATTTTTAAGCAAAAATGCATGTCATTGTATTAATATAAATTCTTATTAGTAGCCATGTTAAAATTTTTATGTTGATAAGTTAATAAAACAAAATGTTGAAGATTGTTGAACAAAATGAACACATGGACTTATCTCATTCTCAATGCACTAATTCTTTTCACATTTCTGATAAAGGAATTCTATTTGGTTGGCTTTCCATAAGGTGTTTGACAATGTTTTCATCCTAGATCCTGTTGTTTAACCCCAAAATGCTGAAAGAATTTTTAGTGGCTCTCTCTGATATTTTTAACAGTGTATTCCATTTCGGGGCAGTGTTAAAGGGTTCTTAGGTCTTTTTCTTTTCTTTCTGTCATCAAACAATTGATTAAAATACTATCAACCAACCTACCATAGTTTCCTCAAAAAAAAAAAAAAATCAAAGCCTGGAAACCTAGCATATGAAGTAATAAATATCATTTGCTTTTTTCTGACATTTTCTTATATCAATCAGATTTCTTTATGTTCTCTGTGTGCTAATATCCACACTTGAATCTATAAATACTTATGATTGTTTGCCCACACATAAAATAAATCAAGTTCAGAATCTTGGCAGCAGTTAAGGTTAATATGGTCCAATAAGTATGGGGGATAAATTAATCTGGTTTTAATTTGGGCAATCTGAACACTTCTTTTAAAAATAATTTGAGCTCAGTTAATTTGGTAAATTATTTTCTTGGTAGATTATATTTGATAACTTTGGCTGAATGAGGAAAGTTCATCAATGAAGAAAAAATGTTCTTAAAATAATTTTCAAAAGAAAATTATATGGAAAAATCAAATAAAAATACAGAGGTGTTAGTTTTCATAATAATTCTATGCTTAGATAAGATTGCCATCTGTTCAGACTCTGTTTTTGTTTTTTTTAACTAGCTGAAAATTTATTTATATTTTCTCTGGGGTACTTTATCAATATCTCTTAATAAACTACAATGATTTTATAGTATCTTAATAATTATAAATTTGTTTACAAGGAGGCTTGAATAGGACTTCAACCATAGAAGATGCAGAAAAATACTTTCCATAGTCCCTATGTAAACACATTGCAAAAAAATCAGTTGAACCACTTTAGAATTAAAAATTACAATTTAAAAAAAATTTTGTTGGCAAATCACTGGTATTTCTAAGACAAAATCGAATCCCATAAAAATTTCTGTAATAGGAAAATGTAGGCCCTTTCAGGTTGAAGAATTATTAATAAAGACTAAATCTTACTTGATACTTCTTGGATTTTCTCTCCCGATATACCTAATTCTGATAACTAGTCACTAAAGAAACATACACATCATAATCTAATTGTATTTTAATGATGGATAGGTGGGATCTGTCTTATTTTATCTAAGAATAATTATACCCAACTTTGTAGTCTGACTTTAATTTTTCTTTTTATTTTAGCCTATGATTGCTTATGGCAAGGAATTACATTAACATATTATGAGAGATAACTACTGAGGTGTATTGCCCCATATAATATTAATATTACCATGTTATATTAATATATTATTTTTAATTTTATTTTATTATGTTATGTTAATCACCATACATTACATCATTAGTTTATTATTAATATATTATTACAATAATATACTTGGTACTTGACATTAATATGTTTTTGACTGTTTCAACTACGCAAAGTATCCACAGACTCCCTGATAGGAGAGAAGAGGAAATTATCACCTTACAAAACCCACACTTGCTTAATTTTTATATGTTTAAACAGATTCAGTACTCACCATTAGGTATTTTTGACTTATCACTATTTTACATTTATTGAGTTATTCTGATTAATCTCTTGGTTGGCTAGATTTCATTGTCGGTTTGTATGTCTGTGTGTTTAAAAAAAAAAAGCTTCCATGAGCTAAATTGCCTAATCCCTTGCATAGTTGCCTGAGTCTCTCTGTTGATTATAGATGAAGGAACACTTGGCTGAGTATACAATTTTTGATTTATACTTTCACACTAGAACTGTACAGTCATTTCTCAACTATCTCCTAATGTTAATTATGTGCAAGTCAAAAGTACCTTTTACATAAAAAAGGATTAGAAATATCTTCCTGATATGCTTTAACATTTTCTTTTAGCACATGGGCTTGAAGATACCAAGGACATTTGGCCTGCAGAAGGAAAACAAGAGACACATAATATTTATCCAACTAAAGGGCAATAACAAGAAGGCAGCTCTTATCCTATTTAATCTGGGCCAAGTGCCCTTTTTCTTGCCTCCATAGTATTCTGTACTTCCTTTTAAAGTAGTATTTATGAGTTTGTTTTATAATCGTCTGCATACAAATCTAGACTGTGAATTGCTTGAGTACAGAAACATAATAAGCACTTGATAAACATTTTTTTATTTAGAAGGATTAAGTTTATCTGCTATTGATTTGTAGTGACTGCCAAGAATACTGTGCTGAGAGTGATTCTGAAGCCAGTGCTGGATCCGCAGGAAAGGGCACATTGATCAATTAGCAATGTGTGCTCTTAGCAGAAGAATGAAGAGTGGTGCCGAAAGTGACAAATATTGTTCATCTTAGATTAGATGCTATTTATTTACCACAGATGGCAGAATCAGGACTATTAGATAAATACCCCAAGAGGTAGATTTTGGCTCAATATAAGGAAAAGTGTCTTAATGATTAGACAAGTTTAAAAGTTGAGTTCGGTCCTAGAGTCACTGGGATAGGTGAGTTTCCTTTCCCTGGAATTGTTAGCACATATGGTAGCCAAGTATTTTAGAAATATTAAACATTATAGACACCACTCAATGATTCTAACCTTATAGGATACAGTTTATCAATATGACCAATATGTGGTTAAGGAATTAATTTTAAAGCAGAGAAAGCATTGTTAGGTATATGAAATAAGTTTTAAAATCTCAATTTTTATTGAACTTATGCAATTTATATAGTTTAAGTCTATAGAATACTTAAGTGAGAGTAAATAGTCTTTGGGTTATATGTTTGAAGATGCCATAAAACAATACTAAGAGAATATTTCCTGACTCAGTAAATATTACCATCTACCAGGTTGCTTAAGCTAAGAACCTGGTGGTTACATTAATTTCTCTTTCCCTCACTTTCCCTGAGCCAGTCCATCAACATGCCTTGTGGTCTCTACCCCATTCTTGAATCTGCCCTCTTCTTTCCATCTCTACTCTCATCATCATCTCTCCCTGGTCTACTGAAATGCTTCTTCTGTGATACCTCTGCTTTTAGCCTTGCTCCTATACCATTCATCCTCCTTCCAGGAGCAGTTCTCTTTCTTAAAACATAGATCAGAATATTTCACTTTCCTACTTAAAATATTCCAAGTTTCCTATCACAGTAACATAAAATCCAGGCTTTCTATATTTACTTAAAAAGCTCTACAAGAATTTATCTCTGACCTTTCTTTCTGATATCTACCCTGTTTCTTCATCCAAATGCCCAACCACTCTGGACTTTTTATCTGTTACGAGACTATTGCATTATTATAAGTGAGAAACAAGGTGGCGGTATAGGATATGATGAGAAGTATTCAATGATGGATGCATTTTGAAGATAGAGCCGACAGCAATCCCTAACAGATGTGTTGTGGCAGAAAGAGGATTTAAGGAGGATTCCAAGGTTTTTGGCCTGAACAACTAGAAGGGTAGAGTTGACATCAATTAAAATGGGAAGGGTTAAGTTTGGGGTATATTTGGAAGAGAAGATCAGGAGTTCAGTTTTGGAGATGTTGAATTTGAAATGTCTAGGAGTTGGATATTATGAGCCTGGAGTCGCAAAGAGAGGTCTGGGCTGAGATAAAATTCTGTGTTGTTGGAATGTACTTGGTACCTCAAGTCATGAGACATCCTACATTTACCAAGGGAATGAAAATGGACAGAAATGAGAAGAGGCCAAGAACTGAGCTGGGGAGCACTAGAATATTTGAAGTTTTAGAAAAAGAGTAGAAATCTGCAGAGGAGACTGGAAAGGAAGTAGGAGGAAAACCAGGAGAGTGTGGTGTTCAAAAAGTCTAATGAAGAATATGTAACAAGAAATGAGAAAGATTAGCCATGTCAAATGGTACTGACTAGCCAAATAAGATGAGGGCTGAGAATTGACCACTGGATTTGGCAACAAGTATGTTCTTGCTGATCTTGATGAGCAGTTTGGGTGTAGTGATGGAGGTGAAAATTTGAGTGAGTTAGGAGGAGAGGAATTGGAGACAGCAAATATAAACATCTTTGTCAAAGAACTTTGCTACAAGGTAAAGAAATAGAATAGGAAATTGAGTAAGTAGTAGTAAGTAGTTGTTTGTTTCATTTTAGGGGGAAAAAGCTGCATCGTATTTATATTGTTTTTGTGTTGATAGAAATACACATGTAGAAGGCAAAAGTTGATGATGTGGAAGAGAGATGACAAATGCTTGAGCAAGGTATTTGAGTATGTGAGAGAGAATACAATTTACTATAGCAGTAGAGAGAATGGCTTTAGACAGAGCATTCACAGGAAGGTGGAGAAAGTGGGCGTAGTCACTCATAAGTGGGTAGATATGAAATGGTGTGGAAATCTTTGGAAGTCTTTTCTTTCCGGGTTTTTTTTTTCAGAGAATTAGAAAGCAAACCCATTAACTGACAGAAAGTCCCAATTTTCTCTTCTGTTTAATGGAAGGATTTCAGAGAAGTACTAAATGAGAAAAAGTAACAAAATTGTTTTTGCAAACTCAATTCCAATATATAGCTATGGATAATATTTTTTTAAAGATTTTATTTATTTATTTGACAGATAGAGACATAGCGAGAGAGGGAACACAAGCAGGGGGAGCTGGAATGGGAGAAGCAGGCTTCCCTCTGAGCAGGGAGCCCGATGTGGGGCTCGATCCCAGGACCCTGGGACCATGACCTGAGTCAAAGGCAGACACTTAATGACTGAGCCACCCAGGCGCCCCTATGGATAATATATGGTTATCTCTCTAATCTTATGTTAAATGGAAAACTTTAAGTAATGTGATATTCTTTCATTTCTATAAAATAAATGTCAAAATACCTTAAATTATGAAATTTAGGTGTTGAAATGATTGACTAGTAAAAAAAATCAACTTTTCATAGCATGTTCTATAAAATACTCTCAAAATATCCTTGTTTCTTAAAATCCAGCAAGTACGCTGGAACTCTTATTTCTAACCATCTGGCATTATTGCCTTGCTAGATAAAGAGAGTAATCATTCCTCTCTATAATAAAGATTTTTAAATTGATTTGTCTCTTGGTATATATGTGAAGTTTAGTTTAGTCAGAAATATATTTACTTTTTCTTTGGTTTTCATAGTTTTTTTCAAGTTTGTGCAGTTTATTTAAAGACAAAGAATCATTATTAATCATTTTGTTTTCTCAGGTTCTCTATGAATCAGATATTCATATAATTAAAAAAATTAAACCCCTCTATTTCAATGTGCTGAGATAAAAATATTTTCACTTCAGTTTAGCTGGATAGCTTGTTCATTCTCATATTTGAATTGATCACCATTGACTTTCAGATTTGTTAAAAATCAAAACTGAAGGCATTACGATGAATCTGGTATTGAAAATTTGTTTGATGTTTCCACTTACCTGCCTGAGAAGCCGAGATATAATTGATGGACTACATCTTTTTGATTTGTATGTTATTCAGTGTTCGTCTCTAATTTTTCATTGTGCTAAAAAGAAAACTAAAAAACATAAAGGCAGAAGCGTTTATTTTTTCTTACAAAGGAGTCAACACATTTGATTGTCAGATAAAAAACACAAATTCTGTTTTATTTGCTTACAATTATTCCTCTCTTAGAGATATCTTCACTTACATGATCAGCTGAAAATCTCAAAAGAACCATAGTTCATCAGGTTTTTTTATCCTATGCCTCAAAATCACTATGCAATTCTATAGCATATTATAGTATCTGGTTCATATTCACTGTGGCCTCATTATTTGGTATTTTATTGTACTGTGATTCTTTGATTATTGCTAATTCTTGTTTAATTATAGTAGTACATTAGTCCTGAGCTGTTACCATGATTTCTAAGTAATTCAGATGAGTTCATATTTGCTGTATGAAATGCAAGAGAGTAGTCCCAAATATGCTTGATATTTTGTTAAGAGATTAGATACTTTTCTAAGTGCATAAGGACTTAGAAGGATTAAGCTCTGGTATATAACAAGCCATATGTAGTTAAGCAAGTCAGATTTACTCCACTGTTTTAGAATTACTTCTCATTCTTTTTAGACAATTTGTCCACATGCTATTTATCCTCAGGGATATGTTCTTTTAGAATATCCTTTTGGGGATGAATGTTTCAAATGTGTTGGCCCAGCACCTTCATTATATAGATAGGGAAGGCAAGCCTCAAAAAACAAAGGACGTCTGCTTCTAACTCTTTTACAGTAAAGGATTACTCCCATTATTGATAGTGTTTAATACCAGTGCTGTGCTATTGAAGTTGTCCAGTCTTGGTGCAAAGTTCTTTATAGCTGCTTTCAATCTTTTCTCTGCTGGTACATTTTTAAGACTAATTCCTACTAGGATTTTGGCCTAATTAAAGGATAGTGGGAAAGCATTTTCCATCATTACCATTGGAACAGGAACAGTAAATCACCAAAGGTACCAATTGGGAACTTTGTCTTAATATCATTAGACAGAAGAAGACATACAGAAAATTCTTATCAGTCAAACCCCAGTATTTAATGATTGTACACATTAGTTTTTTGGAGTAGTGCCCCAGAGAAGTTGCTGGAAGCAGGTATCTCTGCAACTTGAATCATTTGCAGTTTAATATGTAGAAGGAAGAGAGAAGGATACATATTTCTTCTAAATCTAAGTAGGAAAATATTTACTTTTTATAAAATGGAAACCATTGGCATGCGTTCTATATGAAAGAACAACCATAAATTTAACTCTGTTGAAATCAATATTCAACAACCAAGAATAGGGATATGATCAACATTGGTTCATTTGGGTGCAGATACCTGGAAACAGTTTCACAAATTGACTGAAGTTAGCAGAATTTTGAAAGGGGTGGGTCATGTAGTACAGTGGAAATAAGAGTAAATGGGACCCCCCTTGTGCAAATCATCCCTAGTCACAATTAAGCTGTGACACTTTAGGCAAATTACTTAACTTCTCTTATCCTCAATTTACTAATTTTTTTTAAAGATTTATTTATTTATTTTAGAGAGTGAGAGAGAGAATGCATGAGCGGGGGGCGGGGGTGGAGGAAGAGGGAGAGAATCTCAAGAAGACTTCCTGCTGAGTGCAGAGGACCATGCAGATCTCTACCTGAGGCTCCATCTCATGACCCTGAGCTCATGAACTGAGCCAAAATCAAGAGTTGGATGTTCAACCCACTGAACCACCCAGATGCCCCAACAATTTACTCATTTTTAAAACACCATAGTTGGATTAGGTAAATTTGAACTTCATAGCTCTGAACTCTCATCCTTACAAAAATGACAGTTTTCTTGGAGAAAGAGAAGAAATTCATCTATACTCTAAGCTACCTATTTGGGGAGAGATACCATCTTACTTTCCACGTTACTCCTAATGAAACACTGCAACCATACTACTTTGATATTGCAATTTAAACCTGATAGTACTTATGTGATGTATGTAAGCCAAAGGAATTCAAGAAGAAAACCAAGGGCACGATCTCAGTAGTTGGGGGCAAGAATTTCATGTGGATTTGGTAGATGTTATGAGATCATAATGGAAGAAATGTATGTAGCACAGAGAAAGTTTCCGAGAGTGCAAAAAGAGAACTATCAGTATTATTCTGGCCAGCTAGGAGGACAGCTGCATATTATGAAATGTATCTGTCCCCTTCTAGAGTTTCATTCCTTGTGATAGTCTCCCTCACCCAGGGTAGCTGTGAGGGAAAGCATACAAGGAAGGTTTTGGTCCATCCTCACTCTGGAGCATCCCATTTGTTTTCTTAACTCTTAGTAGTAAGATTAGTAATTGCCATCTTTGATATCTGAAGAAAGGATGCTACTCTTGATAGTGATAGACAAGTTGAGTGTTTGGGGAGAAGGGAAGATAATTTCAATTGCTTTAAACCTCTATTAAGCTGCTGTATGTAAAGATGCCCCAAGGCTAGCAGTATAAGTTGTCTATTGCCCTGTGGCTCCCACCTGTTTACAGAAACCTCTAAGGTTGTCTTATACCATTGCGTTGGAGGAGAAAAGTCATGGCTATCTCTGGTAAATATACTCCTACTATAGGTGTGCTTTGATCTCAGCAGTGTCTTTGAAATTTCTTAGTTCTTCAGAAAGTTAAGAGAAATCTGTTTCCTCAGCAATTCCTCACCACCAGAAATTCTGTAGGCCAGAAATTAGACAAGTTTCATGTGGAAATGTGTTATGGTGGCACTAGAAAATGAATATGCCTTGACCATTTCCATTCTGCAGATAAAACTGAGGCTTAAAGTTGTGGACAGTGCATCCTAGGTCACATAGCTGATGTGTGTAATGAAAACTAAAACCCAGGAATGTTTGATCCTAAAGGCCATGCTCTTTCCACTAGTCAGTACTTACCCTGACAGATTCTAAGAGGGGAGGCTTCTCTGCTTTAAGAGTACAAGGAACAAGAATAGAGAGCAGAGAGTCTGGCAGTGAACTGCAGCCTATCAACAAAGAAAGCATTGGGAAGGCATGAAGAACCTCTTGGTAGTGAGGGGAGTCTGTCCCCTCCACAGCTAAGCAATAATGGAGACAGAGTGGTCAACTCTTTGAGTCATGATTGAGAGGTCAGAAAGGATGAGAACAAGATGTGGCCTTGGATTGGCTCTGAAACAGGTCACTGTTACTCTCGTCATTTCTGATTTCAGACCTTTTTCATGTTTTCAACCTGACTGCTATTGATCAATGTGGGCGTGATAGGTTTTCCACCTCCAACAGAATTTTAAAGTATGTTTGGATGACTTCCCAGGATGAGCCTAGAGAGCCAATGACTATTGACTGTTTCCTCTACAGTTTCGAAACTATTTCCCCATCACCTCTATAAATATGCTGCCCCTTCACTTTCCACCATTGCCCTTGTATTCAGTATGAAAGTAATTACTATTATACCTTATCAATATTCTGACTTTTTAATAAAAATTTCTACTATAAAAAGCACTTCACAGCTATCTTTCTTTTTCTATCATAGGAATGAAAAGAAAGTGAGGTTAGTAAAAGACAAATGTGGGAGAAAGGAAGAAACCCTGACACTTACTGTGGATATAATGAGAGGAGAATACAGAATAGTTACAGAACATATACAGAATATTCTGTAATTAATACAGAATACAGCATCATTTGTGAATGATTCAATATTGATTAATACATGTAAGTATTATATGTTTGGATTTTTCTCCAATATTCCCACATATTACTTCCCCAATGGACTTGTCTTAATTTATATACATCTCTGTGCAAAAACACTGCTATAAGTCAAACATTCAAAGACAGAAGATCTTGGAAACCCTAAGTAATGAAAAACAGAAGGTAATAGGTCTCCAGAAATTAAGGTTAAAGTGAGCTATTACAACTGAACACATTCCTTGGCTTTGAGATTTCTAGAAGGAGAGGCAATAGGAGAATATTTAAATAACTGTGGGCTTACCTTTCTGTATAAATTCTTGTTTTTACCAGACAGTAAGCTCCTTTAGGAACTGAATAAAATTTGTATAAGAATATAATGGTGTAGTAAGAACCCAGATTTTGGAGTCAGGAATATCTTAGTCCAAAGTCCTATTGCAGATGTGAAACCATAAAATTCCTAGAAGGAAACATAGGCAGTAATTTCTTTGACATTGGCCTTGGCAACATTTTTCTAAATAGGTTTCTTTGGGCAAAGGAAACAAAGGCAAAAAGAAGCTATCGGGACTACACCAAAATAAAAAGCTTTTTGCCCAGCTAAGGAAACCATCAACAAAACAAAAGGCAACATACTGAATAGGGGAAGATATTTACAAATGATATATCCAATAAGGGGCTAATGTCCAAAATGTGTAAAGAACGTATAAAACTGAACACCACACAAAACCCCCAAAACCCAAATAATCCAATTAAAAGTGGACAGAGGACCTGAATAGACATTTTCCAAAGAAGACATACAGATGGCCAACAGACACATGAAAAGATGCCCACTAATCATCAGGGGAATGCAAATCAAAACCACAATGAGATATCACTGTACACCTGTCAAATGGCTAGAATCAAAAAGACAAGAAATAATAAGTGTTGGCAAGAATATGGAGAAAGGGAACTGTCAGTGGGAATACAACTTGGTACCAAATTGGTACCAAATTGGTACAGTCATTATGGAAAACAGTATGGAGCCTCCTCAAAAAATTAAAAATAGAACTACCACATGATCCAATAATTCTGCTACTGGGCCTTTACCCAAAGAATATGAAAACACTAATTCGTAAAGATATTTCACCCCTATGTTTATTACAGCATTATTTACATAGCCAAATTATGGAAGTTAGGATTTTTTTATTCCCATATTATAGATAAAGAAACTTGACCTCTTGCCTAAAATCACAAAAACAGTTAAGAGCTGGACTGGTATCTGGACCCAAGTACTCTGTTTCAATGGCATACCTAGATCCAAAGCATCGCTGTAGATCACCTTTTTAACATCTCATTCTCTAACAAAATTATTTTCAGTAAGATTCATATAACAATCAAAACAATCCTTTTCTCAATTCACTCTTTAATTTTAAGACAGTTAAATTTCTGGAAAGAGCAGTAAATTTAAAATTTTAAATTCAGTAGCTAATGTATGAAATAAAATGTGCACTTACCAAACAAAAATGTGACACCTGTATTTCTCTGTTGCATAGTTTAAAAAGTTGTAAAGCCGGGTGGTCACATAAAATTCAAATAACTCAAGTTTGGTTTCCTTATTTTTATAATTATTGTGCCATTATTATTTATTTGAATTTCTGTGTAAACTAAGGAATAGGTATTACCACTGGGGTAAAGCCACCAAATGTGTCCGAAGAAAGTTTGAACAATTCTGCATCCTTGAGAACTTATTTTAAAAGAAATGCGTATAGCTGAATCCACATGGGTCAGAGGCCAGTCATACAACCAGGAATTCTCAGAATTAATTTCTATATGGACTACTACGTCATTAAAAGATATCATGTCCGGGGGTACCTGGGCAAGTTCAGTTACATTTTCATTCAGACCTTTAAGAAATATTTTTGTAACTGATAGCAATTGATTAATTGATGGCTAATAAAAAGCTGCTGTGCTTTTCTGTTGGTCGCTTTAGGGGATAGCATTGCTCCTGTCTTTCTTCTTTTCTCCCTTCATGCTCCTGCACCATTTGCTGGGAGCACCCTGCCCCAGTCTGGCACTCACACCTGCCTGAGTGCCACCCCTCACGTGGGCATGCCTGCTCCAGCACTGGCTACCACCTATACAACCAGCTTGTTCCACCATGATGCACAAGACATAAGCTGGTAAAGGACGCGATAGAGAGGCTGAAGCTTTTACCTTTGAAAACCATATTGTGTGTTTTAGTCTATTCTTGACTTTGGTTAAACCACATTTTAACTTCTTCTAGTTTATACGCATAAACCTGAAGTAAGGTTGTGTCCTCATTTGTGTAGTTTATGGATGAGTGAAGGCCCCCCCGCCAAATGTTTGGAAATTCCCAAAGACTCTTGATCTCTTCTGTTTTCGAGCCACTTTGCCTGTTGTGGGTACTTTACACCATCCTTTTTTTTTTTTTTTTTAATTCTCACATAAAAAAATAAAAGGAAGGAAGAAAGGGAAGAGAAGGAAAGAGAAGAACAGGGAAAAGAGAAAGAAAAAAATAGAAGGAAAAAGTAAAAAAATCTACTAATAGAGATAACACCTGATAAATTACATAAGTTCACACCCCACCACTTGTAATGTTAAGAACCCATCTTTTACTTTCCTATTGTCCCTAGCCACTCCATCTGGAGTTAGAAACTATGTAGTCTTACATTTTCCAGGTGATCCCTGTCTCATACCCATGTTCTTTTTTGAAGAATGCTTTCCCTATCTGTGCATTCAGTTTAATTAAGGAGTAGAAGGTCTTTATCCTGCCCCATACATAGATTTATCATTTGAACAAGACCTTCCAATATTAACTTTTATTTCAAGCTATCATTTTAAGACATATTTTCTCAGTAAATCACTTCACCTCCTAAAAGCCATTCGGGGTAATAAAAATGACTTCACAACTTTGTATATTTGTAGAACACCTTAATCAGTGCAAATGGTAAAGAAGCATTAAGAGACTGCAGTGGACCACATCCCACTCTCTGAATTGATTCTATTCCATTCTGAAGGTAGAAGAGTAGATATTTTTGCTTTATAGCAACTTGCCCAGTCAATGTAATTCCAATTTGAGACTACTTTAGAAAGTAGGATAAAATTTATTAGGGATATATCTCCCAGTCCAGACCTTAAGCTCTCACCATGAATGAGCAAGTAATTTTCAACCAAATTCTTGACATGGGCCAAGGAATGACTACATAAATATTAACATAATGTAATTAAGTTCAGATATTCAGATATAATTAAGTTCAGTCCAATTTGATAATGTAATATGGCAGAATAGGGTGAGAATTAGAAGACAAGCTCACAAGCGCTAAGATGCAACATCATTATAATCTTATAATTAGCATTTGTCTGACATGGAGCCTCACGATATAGAGGTTCAAGGGGATATTCGAAGTCTTTAGACAGTGATAATGGAGATTGAAAAATGAAAATAGTAAATTAATTTTAATACCTTTGGGGAAACAAAAAGAACGAGATGTCTCTGAAAAACACTTGACATCATTCAAGAGAATGACACTAGATTCTTAGACTTTCTTGAGGTTGGAAGGTGAAGTCTCCTTAAATTACTCCAAGGAGGGTCACACGTACTTGAAATTATTTATTAAGCCTATGAGGTATCTCTGTCTAAACCTAGTATTATAAAATCTTTGTTACCATCTCTAAAATTTGGCCAAATATTCAATTGCAATGAAACAATCTCTGGAATTAAACTTGAGTACAGGGAGTTTTGACACTGGCGGATAGATCCAGTAGGGTTTTATGATCTTTTTCAATTTAGAAGAGTAAGCTGAATAAGACTTTCTTTTTCTGTTATTGCCTATTTACATGATTTCAGACAGCAGAAAGACTTATACAAAGATAAAGAAGTTTTTAGATAGTAATAATCTATGTTTTTCTGAGACTTGATTGGGGTTTTTGATAAACATAGCTATGAGAATCCAACTTAACATCTGCTCATCTTGACAAGATAATTATAAAGTGTATTGTCATTATAGTATTTTTGGTTTATTATTGATCATTTTTATCATTTTACAAATGTCCAGATTATTTGGCTTAACTGATAATGTTGTGTTTTCCCTGTTATGTATATCTTTTGCTTTTAACAACGTTATTTCTTAAAATAACATTTTTCACAAGAGAATCCTTCAATTATCAGTGGGAAAAATGAAGAAATGGCTGTGTGTGCAGTACCCTGGCAATTTAGTTTAAAAGCTGCTTTCTGAGTTCAGGAAAGGTGACTCCTTTTCCCTAAAATCTTCATCTTTTCCCCACATGGTTCAATGACTGGATTGAGAGACAGTTTCTACTCTTCATAAGATTTCTAATTCATATTCTAAACCTCTGCACTCTTTCAGTTATGAAAAATTCATTAAGGTTTTTTGATGCTAACATTGAAAATGTCTTAGTTGTTTTCTCATAGAAAATATTTATGTAGAGGTCTGTTAATATACATATGACAAATGTACACACATGGGTTTTTTTGGCTACTCATTTGCTACTGGGAGAGTAAGCTTTTAAATTCAAATGGATAGGGCGCCTGGTGGCTCAGTTGGTTAAGGGACTGCCTTCGGCTCAGGTCATGATCCTGGAGTCCTGGGATCGAGTCCCACATCGGGCTCCTGGCTCAGCAGGGAGCCTGCTTCTCCCTCTGACCCTATCCCCTCTCATGCTGTTTCTCTCTCTCTCTCTCTCAAATAAATAAATAAATAAAATCTTAAAAAAAAATTCAAATGGATAGTTAGCACCCTTTCAATGTACTTATTTTGACCTGTATAATGGCAACATGGAGAAAATCATGAATTATATATGCCACATGAAAAGAATGTCACCTTTTGAATATTTATGAACACTTAATTTTCTTAAAATTGGGAAACATTTCTCTTTAGGGAAGAAGCCATTGAAGAAATGAACTGTCATATAACATTCAGAATTCTTTAAGCAGATTTGTGATTCACCTATTATTCTTCCAGTTTCCAATTTTATTGTTAGTTATCTAACTGTTTAAGTCAAATAAGAGATTTTGTGGTTCTTAATATGTTATGTGACTCATAAATGAAGAGGGATAATCTTCTACATAAGAACAATTTACTCTCTCCTTTTCAGAAATATCAACAGCTCTGGCCCTCCTGAATGCTTACAGTGAGAAAAGGAATTTGAATTTTGGTATTTGATTAACTTTTGATGCTCTGTTTTGGTGGCATTGCAATGAGAACTAGATTCCAGCAGTTCCAGTGATCTGTGCCTAGTTGAGAGCAGAGACCCTGCCTGTCTCACTCACCATTGTGTCCCCAGTGCCTGATGCACAACTGACAAGAAAATGGATCTGTAGGGGTGCCTGGGTGGCTCAGTTGGTTAAGCGACTGCCTTCGGCTCAGGTCATGATCCTGGAGTCCCGGGATCGAGTCCCATATCGGGCTCCTTGCTCAGCAGGGGGTCTGCTTCTCCCTCTGACCCTCCCCCCTCTCATGTGCTCTCTCTCTCTCATTCTCTCTCTCAAATAAAAATAAATAAAATCTTAAAAAAAAAAAGAAAATAGATCTGTAGAATTAATGCGTGAATCAAAATGCACAATGCCTTACCCTGTATTACCATTAATACAATTTATTTATTTGACAGAGAGAGAGAGAGTTAGCTAAAGCAGGAACACAAGCAGAGGGATTGGTAGAGGGAGAAGCAGGCTTCCCACAGAGCAGGGAGCCCGATGGGGCCTGGATCCCAGGACCCTGGGATCATGACCTGAGCCGAAGGCAGATGCTTAATGACTGAGCCACCCAGGCGCCCTTAGATTATCATTTTTCAAAGAATATAAATACATGGGAATACACTTCATCCTACACATACTTTAAACATCTGATAATATGATATGATATATGATAATTTACAGTCCTTAGAGTTCAAGTTCATAAAGTTTCTCATTTTGAATTATCTTCATACAATCATTTATCTTTCTCAAAAGGTCAGTGGGGGAAAATGTTCCTTTTGCTCAGTTTTCTGGGGTTTCTTTTAAAGCTTCTGGAGAGTTGGTCTTTATGTACATGCATTAGATTGAAATTTATGACATTTCCAATATTTGACAGATACTGGCAAAAAAGTGGTTACTTATGGTTCAGCCTAACATTTATCCATGTTAATAATATTATGGGTATTTACTGATGGATCATTACTATGTATAGGCACTTAGTGTGTGTCTTCTCATTTCATACTGAAAACAGCCCCATGAGGTGTAGGTAATCATATTGTCTTCATTTGATAGAGGACTTAACAGGGTCACACACTCAGTAAACTGTGGCATTGGAATTGAACATAGAAAGTGGAATCCAAAACTATAGACTTTAAATCATTATGCTCTTTTGTCTCCCACAGTGAAACAGTTTTTAGCAAATTAATTATCTGGTGTACTACTCCCTATATCCCTATCATGATTGATTACTTACTCATTAGGTTGAATATTCCTTCTAGAAGATTAGAATTCTATGTAAATATTGAATAAGGATGAACTCCAAATGGAAGGAATTTGAAGTATATTATTTCTTCTGACAGGCAATAGTGGTTCTACTAAATTAAGACTTTAATTAATAATAAAAGTGTAGACACTTGTATAACTGTTATTCTTTATGGATTTTAGCTTTAGTTTGGCTCCTGAGTTCATGCCTTTATATAATGTGTGGAGGGCGTAGAGTGTACAACCCTCATCATTTTTTCTAGCTCTTTTTCTGTAATACATAGAGTCAAAAGGTAGGTTTGCTATTTTTGCATTCTTAAAGTCTAAAAAAATGTAGAAATGAAAGAATAAAAAGGTTGACAGAGGCATATGGGGAGAAAGGAATAATATTCTGAGAATAAGTGGGTTTAAAAGAAGAACTCTTCTCCTTATTCAAAAGTAGTGCAGGTTTGCAGAGAAAATTCTAATCATCTTGACATGGAAATCATATGAAACAAAGTAAGTGTGTGTGTGTGTGTGTGTGTGTACATATGAGTTTGTATATATACATATATGTATACATATATATATTTCTTATAAAACAAAATTATTGATAAAAATGTGGTTGCCAACAAACAATTTGTGCTTTCAGACGTTTCTCGTTATTTGTAATACACCACTTATATACCCAAAGCATCTGTTAAACCCAAGTGCTAGGACATAAGTATGTGAAAATCTCCAATAAAGGCCTAATACTGTTTCTAGGACTTTATATTTTAATACAGATATTCTGATGAGGCTTGACAAGTGCCCTTGTATGAGGGAAATAAGAAAATTTAACACTGCCATATAGAAGTCCTAAGTTTAGGAAGTTTAGATTTTATACTGGCTAATGGGGACCATACTGATTTTTGGCTCAAATACTAGGGCAAACTTTGAGTAAGTTTCACTTTTGAAAAGAGCAATAAGGAATGTCTCTTCTTCATTATTTTAGGACTAATGGTAATATTAACAATAACTAATATTCATTGAGTATTTAAAATATGATAGATACAATTTAAAGCACCTTACCATTTTTACTTTAATATCTATAATAACTCTTTGAGGTAGAAATTAATAATATCCCAATTTTACAGACAAGAAAATTTAGGCAAAAGAAGATAAGTCATTTGCTCTGAATTATTAAGCCTTTTGGGCACAGTCAAATGTGGCTGCATATCCCAGGCACTTGGAAAGAGTGGGAGAGACTGCAGACAGTTCCCTGCAAAGAAAAGAAATGCCAGGGGGCGCCTGGGTGGCTCAGTCGGTTAAGCGTCTGCCTTCGGCTCAGGTCATGATCCTGGGATCCTGGGATCAAGCCCCACGTCCGGCTCCCTGCTCAGCAGAGAGCCTGCTTCTCTCTCTCCCTCTGCCTGCCGCTCTGCCTACTTGTGCTCTCTCTCTATCTCTCTGTCAAATAAATTTTAAAAATCTTTAAAAAAAAAAGAAAAGAAAAGAAAAAAAATGCCAAGTGATGTCATACTGTTCGGGACAAAAGGAGCCTTCTTTGGAATGCCTTCAGTTTCTGCTATAGAAACGAGTCCATCTATGATGTTACTAGTAAGTGTGTTGACAGACAAATGATTCTACTTCCTGTCTTAGTGGTGGATTCAACTTCTTGTGCCATTTGAAGGCTGTTGACTAGTACTTTTCAATATTTTTTTTCTTTATTTTTATTATGTTATGTTAATCACTGTACATTACATCATTAGTTTTTGATGTAGTGTTCCATGATGCATTGTTTGCATATAACACCCAGGGCTCCATGCAGAACGTACCCTCTTTAATACCCATCACCAGGCCAACCCATCTTCCCACCCCCCTCCCCTCTAGAACCCTCAGTTTGTTTCTCAGAGTCCATAGTCTCTCATGGTTCCTCTCCCCCTCCGATTTCCCCCCTTCATTTTTCCCTTCCTGCTATCTTCTTCTTCTTTTTTTTTTTTTTTAACATATAATGTATTATTTGTTTCAGAGGTACAGGTCTGTGATTCAACAGTCTTACACAATTCACAGCGCTCACCATAGCACTTTTCAATATTTTTAAATCATTTTCCCCCAAACTGGCTATTGCCTTCTCTTCCCTTTCTCTGCCCTTCCCTTTTACTTTCCTTCTATTATTATTACAACTTTCAGTGTTTTCTAATATCAGAGTAAAATAAAATGGTAAACTAATGGTAGAGTAATCCATCTGTAGACAATACCAATCCCCAGTGTTTATATCTGGATTTAAAAGGCTCGAAGCAACTGCAAACAATTAAGAAATAACTACTTTTAGGCCCCAAACATCAGGCAATTCCATTAATACTGATTTGAGGTCATGACAACCTTGGTGTTCTATTTATTCTCTTTGAAAGAATCAGAGACTTAGTCATGGTTCATATACCTGTATTCTTTGAAAAATAAAGCAACTCCATTTCCTCATCTACCTAGATTTTCAACCAGAAGTTCATGTTTGATGGGGGAAAGAAGCAGATTTTCAACTTACTTGTTATGCCTAAAATGTGACAAAGATTATAAAACTACAGACCTAAAAAGAAAAACTACCATATGCTTTCCATTGCTGCACTGGCAGAAGAAAGAACATGTCAGAGAGAAATTCAGAATTGTCATGGGCAGAGTGAAAACAATTACACAAAAATCTCATATAGCAAGCAACCCTTTGCCCTGAACTGATCTCTTATTATGGTAATTTAACATATGTTGAATTTCATATCAGCTACTCTACTCTGCTCAAGTTTTCATACAAACTACAACATCAGAAAGTCTCACTTTGAAGTTTGAAAGACACCTCTGAGAATATTGAATATTAATTTTCAAACAAGCTATTACACTTTCAATTGGGAATGAAGGATCAGTCCACGCTTCATTATTCTACCTGTGTGCAACCCTCATCCTACTTAATATTTTTTAAAAACCCAAAGGAGGAAATGTAACCATTACAGAAGTCATTTTCTTTTAAGGCTCTATCAGTTGTTTTTATCGACCATAAGACATTGACAAAAGACATTGATTCTAATAAACATTAATTCATACTTTCTAGAGGTTTTCTCATTAAAATACCTCTAAAATAACAAAATATCTCCTTAGAATTAAAGAATAAATGCATTTTTTTTTTACCTTAAGGTACTGGTGACTTGCAGGAAGGAAGGTATATTTTTTTCTGAAGTGAGCAATGTCTTTCTATAATTAATATGAATTCTACCCCTTATTACTTTTGCAGCGATTTTGTTCATGCAGCTGTTTCCCTTTTCTTCTTTATCACCAGTTATCCTTTCTCTTCTGTTTTGTATCATAGATAGATACATACATAGATACATAGATAGATACTGACCTTGATCTTATATTTGATCTTATATCCCCCTTGGCAGCAATGGCTCCATTTGTTCTGCTTAAGGAAAAAATACTTTGAAATCTCTACTTCCTCATCTCCCGTTCTCTATTGAACCCACTATAACAAAGCTTTGTTCCCCATCACTCCACTTAAAAATTAAGTCAAGATCTTGTCAAAGTCACCAATGACTTCCTCATTGTCAAACTCAGTAGACACTTGTTCATAGATTATTTTTTTTCAGAAGCATTTGACAGAACTGTTCACTTTCTTCTTAAGTATTTTCGTCCCTTGGTTTCTAGGACACTGTACTCTTCTTGTTCTTCGATCTTAATATTACTCCTTCTCAGTCTCTGTTACTGGCTTATTTTGCCAATGGTGAGATTGTTGAATGCCTGAGAGCTCAGGACTCAATTCTGAGACCTCTTTTTTTCTCTGTTTATATCATCTTCTTTGGTGACCTCATTCATTCTCCTGGTTTTAAATAGCCTCTATACTCTGATGATGGCTAAATTTTGATTTATAGAATAAAACTTGCTACTGAAATCTAGACTTGTATGTTTAACTACTTACTGGAATTTTTTCTGGATATACTGGATATCTCATGGGCATTTCAAATTTAGCATTTGATTTTTGCTCCCAAACCTCTTCCTCCTTCAGTGATTCCCAACTCAGTGAACACCACTATAAGTTCACCAGATGCCCAGTTCAAATATTTTGACACCTTCCCCGAGTCCTCTGCACTCTTGTCCTTATTTCTCCTATGCAAACCATTAGAAACTCTACTAGCTATACTTTCAAAATAAATCCCAAATCTTACCACTTCTAATCCCTATGACCAAGACCCTACTCCAAACCACTTTCATCTCTTACATGTTTTAACTCAATAGGCTCTAACTGTTCTCACCGCTTCCAGTCTTACTTCATTGAAATTTATTTATCACACAGCAATCAGAGTGATTCTTTTTAAAACAAAATATATATCATGTCCCTAATCTGCTCCTAACCTTCCTAAGTCCTTGGCCTATCTGTCATGACCTAAATGATCCAGACCATGGTTGGCTCTCATCATGCATTTTCCATCACGCTTCTTCCTTACTTAGCTCCCGCCGCACTGGTCTTTCTGTTGTGTTCTTCGTAAATTCTAAACAGATGACAGGAACCCAAGAGTCTTTTCTCTTGAGCTAGAATACTCTTTTTGTGTAGATGTTTGCATGGCTCAACTCTCACTTAATTCCAGCCCTTGCTGGAGAATGGTAGCACCTCAAAGAACATTTCTTGATCACCTGATCTTAAGTGTCACCTATCCTCACTCTATCCCTTTAACCTGTTTCATTTTTTTCCTTCAAAGCACTTATCAGTACTTTATGTTTTATATACCTTTATTTATTATTTTGTTATTACTGATCTTTCTGTCTGGCGGTCAGTCCCATGAAGGTGAACACTTCTCCTTTGCTCAATATTGAATCCCTAGTACCTAGAACATAGTAGGTGCTCAGTTCACATATGTTGAATAAATTATGGCTATCACTTCCATTTCCCTCCTACTTTTTTATTTATATTTTTAAGATTTTATTTATTTATTTGTGAGAGAGAGAGAGAAAACATGAACGGGGGAGCAGCAGGCAGAGGGAGAAGCAGGCTTCCTGCCAAGCAAGGAGCCCAATGAAGGACTCAATCCCAGGGCCCTGGGATCATGACCTGAGGCGAAGGCAGATGCTTAACGGAGTGAGCCATCCAGGCGTCCCTCCCTCCTACTTTTTCATTTCATTCCAGATATTTTCTGATGTTATCCTACTTACCTTTCTATTAACCACTTCTCTTGTTTGTTTAATAATCGTTTTTATATTTTAACAAAATATTTATTTTTATTTGATGTTTTCTCCTTTTGCTTACAACCAGGTTAGCTTTTTCAGTGTTTCAAATGCTAGTAATTCATTCTATTCCTTTCCTGGCTGACTTCCTAATACCTAAATAACTTGTGGAAAATTTAAGTATATATAGAAATTGAGTCTTCCTATCAAATTTGTACTTAAGATATGCAATTGAGCCTGTAATCATATGATTAAAATGTTCAGTTTACAATTGGAATAAATATTTAAGGGTGTTTTTGGGTAAGACAAAGTATGAAAAAGTCAATATACCTCTAGACTTTTTGCTCCTATCAAAATTGTCTAGCAGTATGGCTTCAAACATTTCACAAAAGTCATGATGTAATTCAGGCAGCTTCTATGGAAGAAAAAAATCATGTATAGAAAAAGGACTAGAAACAGAAATGTGGTCGATTTTTTACTCCTGAACTTGCCTTGGAATTATTTGATCATACAGATTATAAGAAATTAGAAAAGATTGCCAAAGAAAAATACATTTCCATTTCAAGAGGTTTGAGAGACTAAAGTAGACTGTTACTTTTTTGGGATGGCTTAAGTATTTGGATGTAGGAGGATGAACTAAATAAATCTTATAATTACTTTCTGCTCCATTGAATCTCTGTTTCTATAATCCTATGTCTATTTCTGTTTGAAAAGGGAAGTAGAAGCTTTATTTGCCAGATTCGAAGTGTTAGTGTGATATGTTTATACTTGATTTATAGTGGGAACCTGCCAATGATATTTGAGGAATACCTGATTTCCTCATGATGAAGGAAAGGTACGTGTAATTACCATCTCTCTACCTAACCTGCTACATGTAGAAGATCATGTATTATCACTCTGAAAATAAGAAAATCAATCAATCAGTCAGACAAAACTAAACAAAACTTTGCAAACAAAACTCCTGGAGGCACTATCTCAGACCCAGAACAGAGTCTTTAGCTGGATGCTTAATTGGTATTGGTATTGGGAATTTTGAAAAGGCTGCTTTGCTCCAGAGTTTCCTAACTCACGTCATTAATTGTGAAAACCATATATTTAGAAATTATTGGACATGAATGATACAATAATTAACATTTATGAGCACTGACTATGTGTCAGGTATTTCACACCAATTTTATACTGTAAGTATCATTATTATTCCCATTTTACAGATGAAGAAACTGAAATACAGGGAGGTTAAGTAACTTGCCCAAGATTACACAGTTTTTAAGTGGTGGAACCAGATTGGAATCCAAGCATTCTAGCTAGAGAGCCGACATTTTAAACTACTCGACTCAAATGTCAATATAAGTATTGAAGACTATCCTCACAATCAGTTTAGATTAAAGGAAGTTGAGCCAGTATGAAAATAGAGTGAGGTATTATCCAGCGAAATGTATTAAATATTCTGTTTGGGTTTTAAGGAAAACAATCTTCATAATTGTGAGGCCAAGACAAGTGGCCCTCTATTTGGTGTGGCCAAGACTCTGATTCAGGTGCTTTAAGAAATCATTTGGTCTTCACAATAACCTTTTCATTTTACAAGCTGGGACAAATGTGACTCAGAGATATTAATGAACCTAAGGACCATCCACTTATAAGAAGTGGCACTGCCAGGATTTAAACCTAAATCTATTTCCAAAGCTACACAGCTGCCTTGTCATTAGACAACAAAAGAACAGGAAGAGGATGAGAATGGCTGGTGGTGGAAACATTCCTGTCCATGATCACATTTCGTCCTCCTGAGTACCTTCTTGTCACTTCTTGTCCAACAATAGCCTCCTGTAGATCACCTTCCTACTATATGGTTTGCTCCCAAAGAGTCTACCCAATCCCCCAGCCTTTCAGTAATGGACTTCTCTCCGTTTCCCTGTTATCCCCCACATTCTGACTATCCCCAGAGAGAGTTACTAGGTAGACTATAAGATACCCATGAAATACTAGGGACTTGTACTATAAATCATTCAATGTGATTATCTGGAATTCAAATTTGCCTGAGAAACCTGCATTTCTATTTGCTCAGTCTGACAACCCTATTACCAGGAGACATTAATTTAAGCAAAATGTCCACATTCTATTATCAATACTCTTGCTCCCAGAGCTCTAAACAGGTTCAACCTTCCTTTTCCTTAGGCTTCATCTCCATATTCAAACACAAAGATATTTATAGAGGCTGATTTCTCATCTTCTTTTCTCGTGATTCTGAAATTTGATTGCAGAAAACTTTTTTAAAATGCGCATTTTATCCATTTTTTTTTTCTTAGAGTGAAATAAATATACCTAACATTTCCCTCTCCTCTCACAATTCCTTAAGGTGGCCAAAAAAAGTGCAAATTTCTGAATTTGTGACTCTCAAAACTCTATAAAACATATCCACAAAGAAGTGTTTTGTGAGGATAATGAGAATAGGGGATAGGATAGCCAGCTGGTTTTATGCAGAAGAAAAGGGAGCAGGGAGACTAGAAATGAATTGAATACTCCTCAGAATGTTTTAAAATATATAAAAACATTAGTATTCTTACAGTAGGACTGAAAATGTGGAATATGGCATGCTCAAAATAATACTCAGAAGAGGCTAAGGTTGGCAGTTATCAAAATGTATGTATCTATTCATGTTTGGAAACCTCAGAAAATGACACTTAGTTAACATTATACATAGAATCTGGGTTAACATACATGTACGTTCTTGTCTGTGTTATGTTTTTATAGCAGGTATTAGTGGTATGTGAATTTTTCTTTAATTTTCTTTAGGAGAAAAAATATTTTAAAGATATAAGTAGAAAAGAAAGATGAGATTATTCTCATAATTCAATAAAGTGATAAAGGAGACTATCAAGAAAATGAGATTGAGTGTAGTCTAATTGGTGTTAAAATGTCGATATTCCAATAACCATATGCCAGCACTAAAGTTAACTTAATTAGTATATTTTCTTATCTAGCAATAAATCAAGTAGAAGACTGATTGCAGAAGAATCAGCTGACTCTTACAAAACATTCTGGAATTGGTTTTCTAAAACTAAGATACCTCCAAATAGGTCAGAAAATGCTTGAAACAATTTGAATAACTTAAGGATTCAGTGCATAATATACAACCTATATAATCCTCCCAATACTTTTTACATATGCTTTTAATACTTTAGCTTTTCATATTTTTTTAGTGAGAAGATAGTAAACACTAGATCAAGCAAACAAAACCAAAAACAAATAAACAACAAAAACAACCCCACAATTTCTTATTAGTTAGTGGCAGTATTAAAAAGAATAATATGATGATTATCCCCCCAAATTGCTGACTCAGAGTTATAACAGATTCCAATATAAGAAGACATCTGCACAGTGTACTTATTTCTGTCACATGGGAAATCCTTCTAATTTATCCTGACATACCATTGGTTCAACCTAATTAGAAATCCAACCTAAACTTTTGCAAAAATCCTCAAGGTAAACTAACCTCAAATGCTTTCTTTCCTGGCACATGATTCTGTCTCATACTTAGGAAGGAATTTGAAGTCATTGGGTATGAAATACAATTCTTCAAACAACCAAACTCAGCTGCATTTCATCCTATTTTTTTCTCCATCTTTCACAATGAAGTATCTCTCCTTGCATTTCAAGTTAGTCACCCCACTTATGGTTTTTCTTCAAGGAATGTGCTCCATTGATCATATCTAATTTCTTCAACATCTTTAATCCAAAAGCATTCTTTTTTGAGAAGAAGCAGGCTTAAGTTTCCCCTATTAGGAAAATAAACCTCCTTGGCTTGGGTCCATTAGCTACTTTCTTTTTTTTTTTTTTCTTTTTATTTATTTATTTGAGAGAGAGAATGAGATAGAGCATGAGAGGGGGGGAGGGTCAGAGGGAGAAGCAGACTCCCTGCTGAGCAGAGAGCCCGATGCGGGACTCGATCCTGGGACTCCAGGATCATGACCTGAGCCGAAGGCAGTCGCCTAACCAACTGAGCCACCCAGGCGTCCCTCATTAGCTACTTTCTAGCTATTCCTTTTTCTCTTGCTCAATTTTCCTGTTTTATCTTCCTTAAAGTGCCATCGATCTTTAATGCTTTTAATTCCTCAGCTCACCTTCATTCCCAGGGATCTTACTTCGTCCCCACCTTCACGTCCACACCCTGGAAATACCCTTGCTAAAACCAACAATAAAGACTGTTCCCAAATCCAGCAGCAATTTCTCAGTCCTTGTATTTCCCTGTGGTCTTTGAAATGTGGAGCACGTATTTGACCTTGCCATCTTCTGCCCCTGTTTGTCCTACTCTCTGCTGTTCCCTTCTGATCATTGCTAGATCTTCTTGCTCTCTGTGTCCTTAACTCATGCTTTCCACAGGATTATGTCGTAGGCCCTTTGCTTTTTTTTTTTTTTAACTTGACAATTTTTATTTGTAGTATTGTTTATAGAGTGGCCATTTCCAATTTATGTCCATAGTCCAGTCATCTTGAAGGAATTCCAAAACAGAACTGTATCTGCCAACTGGTCATCACTATCTAAGTGCCTTACAAATCACTGAAATCAACCTGTTCCAAACTTACCATCTTATACCTCCCCTAATGCCTCTACCCTTCACTTCCTCAAAACTGCTCTTTTTCTGTATTCTTTATCTGCTGATGGTGTCAATGACTACAAATGGGGAAAAAATAATCTTAGATGCATTTTTAGTGATCCGTGTCTCCGCCGCCATTCAACTAATCACTCACTTCGATAATTACAGCTTCTAATTATTTCCTAATTCTTGTTCTTTTTCTTTTTACTACCAACACTGTTATGGTCACTATTCTCTCTCTCTTGTTTCCCCCCCCCCATAATTTCTTTATTGAGCTGCTGAGTATTTTTTCAAAATTTTATTTTGCTGTTGTAAGAACACTTAATATGAGATCTATCTTCTTAACAATTTTTTTTTTCTTAACAAATTTTTAGTTGCACAGTTCAGCGTTGTTAAATATAAACACAATATTTTACAACAGACCTCTGGAACTTATTTATCTTGCATAACTGAAACTTTATACTGATTCAACAGCAGCTCCCCATTTCCCTCAGCCCCCAAACCTAGAAGACATCATTCTACTGCCTGTTTTTATGAGCGTGACTATTTAGGTACCTCGTATAAGTGGAATCAGGCAGCATTAGTCTTTCTAAGCCTTGCTTATTTCCCATAACATACTGTCTTCCAGGTTCACCTATGCTGTTGCTTATGGCAGAATTTCCTTCTTTTTTTTAAGGCGGAATAATGTTCTATTGTATATATAAACCACATTCCTTTATTCAGTCATCCGTTAATGGACATTTAGGTTGTTTCTGTATACTATTAGCTATTGTGAATCCAGGTTTCCCCTGCTACTGCAAAGAACTTTGTGCCACTTTGCTTTTACAAATGACCTCTATTAGGCACCTGTTTTTGCTAACCGGAAGAAATCCAAAGAGAGGACTTTTGCTTTTAGGAAATGGTAATTACGTCACTTTATGCCATTTTGGCTTAGGAAAGGTTTCATGGGTACGCTACGTTTTTGGCTGGTGGAGGAAACATAAAATGCTTCAGTGAACGTGGAGGCTTCCCAAAAAACTAAAAACAGACTATCATATGCAGCGATCCCACCTTTAAGTGTATATCCAAATGAAATCAGAATTTTGAAGAAATACAATAATTCCTTTACTCTTTTTTTTCTGTTTCTGGTATTATCCTCTTTAAATCTATATTCCTTTCTGCTGCCAGCATGACTTTCTATAACACTCACATCACCATAACTTCCATATGCTCTATTAAAAACCTTTAAATGACCCACCATTAAAAAACATTCTTTTAAATAAAAAATAAAAAATAAATGACCCATCATTACCAGAATGAATGTAAACTTCTGGCATGGTATGAAAGAATTTCATGATATGTAGCATTACCAGATTTAACAAATGCCATTATTGCATATGACATACTTAAACTAGTTATTATTTATCAGAAATTCAAATTTAATCAGGCAGCCTGTGTTTTAATGGCAACCTCAGTGATAGGGGACTTGATTACTTTTCTGGGTCATCTCTTCCTATGCTCCACCCATAATACTAACCCAACCCCCTCAAAAAAAAAAAACTGGCCTACTTCACTCTTTTACTCTTTTAAAATACTTTGCTTTCCTGTCAGTAACGTCTCCTCTCTCTCTATAGTGTGTTCCCCTTCTCTGTAATAGCTATACTTAGGTCTGCCCAGCCAGATACCAATTCTCAAATGGACTTGCAGTTTAGGTGTGGCCATATAATCAAAGTATCTCCAAAGAAATGGGACCAAATGGCATCTGTGCCATAATCTACTCCTGTTTCATAAAGCTTCCAGAGAATGCCCATCAGTATTCTTTGGGATGATGAATGACACAGAGAGGGATCTTAAATCCATGTATGGCTGATAACCAAGCTACCATTGGCCTGAGTCCCTGCAAAACTTCATGAAGTAGTTTCTCCATCCCCCTGGAGGACCTGCCTCAGACTGTTTTGTGAGCAAAAGTAAAATTCTAGTGAGCCATATTACATTCAGGATGTAATTAGCCTATCTCACTAATTCACTGTTTTCCCTGATATTCAAGTCACAGCTAAATAAATATTATGTAATATGGAAAGATTTTCTGGCCTCCCAAATACTGAGTTGCAGAAGAAGGTACAGAATAGATGAAGGAGGTTTGACAATTCTGCGTATTAAGAGCTGCAGTGAGAAAAGTAAGACTTTCATTAAATTTTATTTGGGACGTGGATTAGAATGTAAGAGGCCTATATCCTCATTATTATAAACAAAGAAATATAGGTTAATGAATCTTTTTCCTCATGACTAATTTGAGCTTTTCTGACTTCCACCTTTGAAATAAATTAGAAGTTAACAAGGCTTACTTTTAACAAGGCTCAAAAGCACTCCAAAAATCAATTCCCTTACAAGTCACTGCATTCTAATACATATTTTTGAAAATATAAAATACTTTTAAAATATGGGAAACACTTATTGTACTTTATACCAAGCATGGACATTTTTTTCTGTAAAGGGTCATATAAGAAATATCTTCAAATTTATAGGCCATAATGTTATATGCAACTGATGAATCACTAAATTCTACCTCTGAAGCTAATAATACACTACATGTTAATTAAATTGATTTTAAATTAAAAAAATAAAGTGTGGCATATACTCCAAAAAAAAAAGAAAACTTTATGGGCCATAAGGTCTCCGTCACAGTTACTCAACTCTGCCCTGAAAATGCAAAGCAGCCGTAGATGACATATAAACAAATGAGTGCAGTTGTATGTATGCCAATAAGATTTTATTTACATGAGCAGGATTTGGTCCATAGGTTGTAGTTTGCCAACTCCTGATCTATACTCAAATATATAGTACCTGTATAAACAACATGGAAATTATATATATAATATATAACATATATAATATATATACACTAATATTCTGTCTTATTTTCTTCCTCCATCTCTGTCTCGCTCCAAATTCCCCTTCTCCTCTCTTTCTTCCTCCTTCTTTCTCTGCTCTCCCTCTCTATTTCTCTGTAAAGAAAATATCACAGATACCTCCAAAGCCACACTTCCTGTCCTGTCCTCAGACCCTTCTTCCTTTTACCCCTTCCAGAGGTAACCACTATTCTGAAGACGGTGTCTGTCTTTCCTATGTTGATGTATTATGTTGAGTGTTACCTGACTTAAAATTTTGCCTATTTGATGAATGTTAAATAAAATTCCCTTGTTGTTTTAATGGTAATTGCTTTGACTTGTAAAGCGCTTATGTTGAGCGGGATCTAAATGGTTATTATGTCCTAACACATGGGAATCATATGAGGAGGTATTACTTTCATCTCCATTTTACAGCTGAGATATCAGAGGCTGAGATATCAGAGGCTCAAAGATGTAAAGTAATTTTCCCAGGGTCATTTGACTAGTCAGCGATAAAACCAGAAATTGAACCCAGGTGGTTTGATTTCATAGTCCATGTTCTTTTTTTTAAATTTATTTTGTTTGTTTTTACTTTATTATTTTTTTAAATTTAAATTCTAGTTAGTGAACATACAGTATATTATTGGTTTCTGGAGTATAATTCAGTGATTCATCACTTACATACATAGTCTATGTTCTTTACCCATGAAGCTAATAATTCTTTCTCTTGTTTGACTTTGCTTTTCTCTGAATGTGAGTGAGGTTGATGACCATTTAATGTGTTTACTAAACTTTACATTTCCTCTTGTGAACTGCCTGGAAATATGCTTGTCTCATTGGCTCATTATTATTTAATTGTGCTTATTTTTATTGGTTTGCAGAGGTTTCTTTATATAGTCTGAAAAGTGAATACTATTTAGTTTATATGGGATATAAACGTTTTTCTCCAAGTCAAAAGCTTGGCTTTTCTTTTTTTTTTTTTTTTTGTCATTTTGAGTTTTTAAAAAAATTTCATGTATGCAAATTTATCACACTTTATTTTTGTTCCTTCATGGTTTAAATTCTGACTTAAGAAATTCCTTCCTGGGGTGCCTGGGTGGCTCAGTCAGTTAAGCGTCTGCCTTTGGCTCAGGTCATTATCTCCGGGTCCTGGGATTGAGCCCTGTATTGGGCTCCCTGCTCAGTGGGGCGCCTGCTTCTCCCTCTCCCTCTCCCCTTCCCCCCAGCTCATGCTCATGCTTTCTCTCTCTCTCAAATAAATAAAATGTTTTTTTTTAAAGAAATTCTTTCCTATTTCAAGATCATAAAGATATTTCTTTATGATTTCTTCTTTATATGTCTTTCTTTTTCTTCCATATGGATAGCCAGTTTTACCAGTATTTATGGAAAAAAATCCATCCTTTGCTCCACTGAATTGTAATGTCACCTGCAACATTTACCATTTTTCCTACATGTAAAGTTATTCAGGGGCTCTTAATTCCTTTCTACTGAGATATTTATCTCTTCATAGTTATCAAAATATTATAACTGTAATATCTTTTTAATAAGTCTTATCATCTAGTGGGGTGAGTTTTCTCCCACATCATCAAAATATTAACCCTTGGGTATATTCATCTCTTCAGCTTTCCATGTAAATTTTAGGATCAGTTTGACAAATGCAAAAGCAAAACAAAACAAAACAACAAAAAACAAAGGCCAACTGGTGGATTAGGGATAATCTGAATACATTGATTAATTTAGGGAGAACTGACATTTTTATTTTACTGAGTCTTTACTAACATAAACATGGTAAATCTCTCAATCCTTTGTGTCTTTTTGTCTTTCTTTGAGATTTAATATGTTTTCCATAAAAGTTCCATATAACGTGGGTTATATTTATTCTTATGCACCTTATTTTTTGTTGTTATTGTAAATAACTCTATTTTAAAGTTAGATTTTCTAATTATTTATTGCTGGCATTTATGAAAGCTATAGATTCTTATGATAGTAGGCTTCCTTATTTTGTTGCTCCTTTAAAATAAAGTATCTTTAACATATCCTCATTAAGAATGATACATCTCATAAGTTTTGGAAGAAAATCTTTAGTGGAGTTAAAGACATCCTTTTCTATTCCTAATTTACTAAGATTTTTTAAAAGTTTTTATTTAAATTCCAGTTGGTTAACATATAGGGTAATATTAGTTTCAAGTGTACAATAGAGTGATTCAACACTTCCATACAACACCTAGTGCTTATCACAACAAGTGCCCTCCTGAATCCCCATCCTCTATTTCCCCCATCCCCCCACCTACCTCCCCTCTGGTAACCATCAGTTTGTTTTCTGTAGTTAAGATTCTTGGTTTGCCCCTCTCCCTTTTTTTCCCTTTGCTCCTTTCTTTTGTTTCTTAAATTCCACATGTGAGTGAAATCATATGGTATTTGTCTTTCTTTGACTGATTTCGCTTAGCCTAATACTCTTTAGCTCCATCCATGTCATTGCAAATGGCAAGATTTCATTCTTTTTTATGGTTGAGTAATATTCCATTGTATGTATATACCATATCTTTATCCATTCATCAGTTGATGGACACTTGGGCTGTTTCCATAATTTGGCTACTGTAGATAATGCTGCTATAAACATCAGGGTGTATGTATGTCTTCAAATTAGTATTTTTATATTCTTTGGGAAAATACCTAGTAGTACAACTGCTGGATCATAGGGTAGTTCTATTTTTAACTTTCTGAGGAAGCTCCATACTGTTTTCCAGAGTGGCTGCACCATTTTGCATTCCCACCAACAGTGCAAGAGCGTTACTCTTTCTCCACATCCTCGCCAACACCTGTTTCCTGTTGTTGATTTTTAGTCATTCTGATGGGTGTGAGGTGATATCTCATTGTAGTATTGATTTGTATTTCCCTGATAATGAGTGATGTTGAGCATTTTTTCATGTGTCTGTTGGCCATCTATATGTTTCTTTGGAAAAATTCATGTCTAGTCATGTCTTATGCCTTTTTTTATGGTATTATTTGTTTTTTGAGTGTTGAGTTTGATAAGTTCTTTATATATTTTGAATACTAACCCTTTATCAGATATGTCACTTGAAAATATCTTCTCCCATGCCTCAGGTTGCCTTTTAGTTCTGTTGATTGTTTCTTTCACTGTGCAGAAGCTTTTTATTTTGATGAAGTTCCAATAGTTTGTTTTGGTTTTTGTTTCCCTTGCCTCAGAGATGTGTCTAGTAAGAAGTTGCTACAGCTAATGTCAAAGAAGTTACTGTTTGTGTTCTCTTCTAGTATTTTTATAGTTTCAGATCTCACATTTAGGTCTTTCATCCATTTTGAATTTATTTTTGTGTATGGTGTGAGAAAGTGGTCCAGTTTCATCCTTCTGCATGTTGCTGTCCAATTTTTCCAACGCCATTTGTTGAAGAGACAGCCTTTTTCCCATTGGATATTCTTTCCTGATTTGTCAAAGATTAATTGACCATATAGTTGTGGGTTCATTTCTGGACGTTTTATTCTGTTCTACTGATCTATGGGTCTATTTTTGTGCCAGTGCCATACTGTTTTGATTACTATAGCTTTGTAGTATATCTTGAAGTCCGGAATTGTGATGCCTTTGCTTTTCTTTGTCAAGGGTGCTTTGGCCATTCAGGATCTTTTGTGGTTCCATACAAATTTTAGGATTGTTGTAGCTTCATGAAAAATGCTGGTGGTATTTTGATAGGGTTTGCATTAAATGTGTAGATTGCTTTGGGTACTATAGACATTTTAACAATGTTTGTTCCTCCAGTCCATGAGTATAGAATGTCTTTCCATTTCTTTGTGTCATCTTCAGTTTTCTTCATCAGTGTTTTATAGTTTTCAGAGTACAGGTCTTTCACCTCTTTGGTTAGGTTTATTCCTAGGTATACCATTTTTTTAAAAAAATCATAATTAGGGGGGCACCTGGGTGGCTCAGTCAGTTAAGCAGCTGCCTTCGGTTCAGGTCATGATCCCAGGTTCCTGGGATCGGGCCCCACGTCGGGGTCCCTGCTGCTCCCCCTACTTGTGTTCTTTCTCTCTCTCTGTCTCTCAAATAAATAAATAAAATCTTTAAAAAATTGTTTAAAAAAATCATAATTAGGTGTAGAACTTTTCAAATGCTTTGCTACATGTGCTGAGAGGTTACTTCCCTTTACTATTTACTGTGCAGTATTTCAATAATAGATTTTTGTCATATTAAGCCACTCTTGCTTTACTGAAATGAATTCTACCCTGTCCCATGTGTTTTTAAAAGTATGCTTCTGGATTGATGTTGCTAATGTTTTATTTAATATTTTGACATCTACAGCCACATGTGACATGGCTTATGGTTTTCTTTTCATAAGAGATGCTTAAAATTTTTATTGAGTTATATAGCAGTCTCACAGATTGAAAAAAGGTGCTTTCCCCTGTTTTCTGGCATAGCCTGCATATTATAGGGAGTGACAATTTGAAGATTTATCATTAACCTAACCTTCAAAACCTCCTCAACCTTGGGTTTCGTTTTGTATTTGAGGAGAGCTTTTAATGTATTGATCTTGTGCATTCTGTGGCTAAAAATCGTTTCAGATATTCCATTTTTTTTCTTGAATCAGATGTCAAAGTTTCAAACATTGGAATAAAGTTATGCATAATAAAGCATTAAATGCTTTTGTTATTTGTAATATTCTCATATTCTGAAATGAATGACTTTTCTCCTTTGTTCTTGTTCAATGTTGCTAGAGGTTTTATAGTTCATTAGTCTTTTCAAAGAATGAGTTATGGTTTTGTTGACCTTCTTTATTTCTTATTTCATAAAATTTACCAGTGAAACCATCTAGGTCTGGGGTTTTCTTCATGGGAAGGTTTTTTTTATTACAAATTCAATTTTTTAATAGATAGGGGCTACTCATATTTTTAATTTTTTCTTTCATGACTTTTAAGACATTGTCATTTTGAAAAAGTTTGTGTCTGGTGGATTAGAAGTGGCTTTAAAAATTTAATTAAAAAAATAGAAGTGGCTATAAATTATTGTCAGTACATCGTTTATGGTAGAACATTTGTCCTCTGCTTTAGGTCGGGGTTGGTTTTACCAAATAGAATCCAAAGAACATGGCAGGAGTGATGCCATGCCAGTTCTAGATCTAGCTTTTCAAAGGGCTCACAGCTTCTACTTTTTCTCCCTTATCTTTTGACTCTGGTATCCAGATGCCATATAAAGAAGCTACCCTCAAGGTGAGCCTACATGGATATAGGAAGAGGTATGAGCCTTTTTTGTTTGTTTGTTTGTTCTTTCTAATTCTCCAGACATACAAATGATTGAAGCCATCCTGGCTCTTTTAGCTCTATCTGGCCTCTGATTGTAGCCACATGAGTGACCCCAAGTGAGATTCGTGGAAAAACTACTTGGTCAAATCAGAGATTCATGATTAGTTTTGTCTTTTGCCATTGAGTTTTGGAGTTTTTGTTATATAGCAATAAGTAACCAAAACAGAAATTGGTCCTGCAAGTGGCATTTAATTATGACTGAACCCTAAAATATGTGCTGTTGGTAGTGGGCAGAAGCTAGGAGGACTTTGAGGAAACAGTTGGTGCATAGTGTAAGGACAGTGAGGAGATCTTATTGCAGGAAGTAAAAAAGACAACCTCTCTTATGCATTGATAGAAAATGTGGCAACACTGTCACCTACAGTAATATAAGGAATGGAAAATATACCTAATGAATTTGTGGATTTGGCTTGGAAGATTTCCATGCACAGTACTGACTGGTTTCCTTTAGCTGTATGTGCTAAGGCATGGAGACAGGCAGATGATATAAATAACAAATTGTTCGGTTAATAAGCAGAATTTAGAGGAAATATTTCCGACCCAGGACTTGCAAATATAAAATTGTCTCTAATTCCCAATCTCTCCCAGAAAAAAATATTTCCAAAATAAGTAATAGTCTTAGAGGAAAAAAAAAATAAATGCAGGTCCTGGTAGGAAAAGAGGGTCTTAGGATCAAGATGCCAATGATCCCTTGTGCTGCTCAACCTCTGATACCTGCATCCAGTTCTCAGCCTGCAAAATTCAGTCATTGCCTGATCTTACACCGACTTATCCTGCAGACACACAGCCCAGACCTTGCTTGGCCAAGGGTCTGTGGTGAACACCAACACAGATTTTTTTCTTTCTTTCTATCTATCTTTCTGTTTTCTTTCTTTCTTTCTTTCTATCTATCTTTCTGTTTTCTTTCTTTCTTTCTATCTATCTTTCTGTTTTCTTTCTTTCTTTCCTTTCTTTCTTTCTTTCTTTCTTTCTTTCTTTCTTTCTTTCTTTCTTTCTTTCTTTCTTTCTTTCTTTCTTT